>NC_059134.1:81802012-82102012 GCF_020740605.2 Lemur catta
AGTGGCACCCTTCTCAAGAACAGCTTCAGGCAGGTCCTTTAGGAGATATTCCAGAAGTCATTGTCATCATAGGAAACGACAGTTTCATGTGTGTTGTGTTATTGCCCCTGACGACCTTCCAATATGACAAAATGTGGAGGTGAAAGACAATGACATTGATGATCCTGGCCCTCTGTAGGCCTAGACTAATATGTTGTTTATGTCTTAATTTTTTAAAAAAATTTTTAGAAGTAAAAAAATAAAAACAGAAAAAAGCTTATAGGATAAGAATATAAAGTTACTTGGGAGGCTGAGGCCCGTCAGACTTAGGGGTAAGGAGAACCAGTGTGAACATGAAGCTCATGACTCTTGCCATGCTGTGAAGAAAAATGTCCTCTGTCTCTAACCTAGGAGTCTCATGTTTTCTGCCAGCATCCATAAATCTGTTGTAGTCTAACTTGTTAGTTTGCAAATAAATAAATCTCACACCTTTCACAGTTCTTGACATACTTCCACATAAGTCTTTACAAGACCTTCTATAATTCTCTGGTTTTTAAACATGTTTCTAGACATTGTTTTTAAGCAATGCTCAAAGCTCACTGAGTTGGGATAGTTCATTAAAGGATCAGAAGCATAATTTAACATCAAATTTTAAATATCTTGTTGGGCCTTTGAAATTGCATTTAAAAACAGATTAAATAAAAGTGGACCTTTTAATTTTATTTATAGATTGGATATATTTATTTAATCATGTTATGGCTTTGTTTCAAAGTAATTTATATACAAAAAATTAATAATACAAAATAACAAAGCTAAAAGGAATAAATATAAGAAAATAAGTAAAATGACTTTTAAACTTTTCCTCTGTGTTAATCATCACATCTTCAATTAAATAACTGTGCGCTATTGTTTGCTTGATGTCTCCATCCTCTGACAGACTCTAAGCTCCATGAAAGTGGGGACCATGTTTGTCTTGTTTACTGTGAAAGGTACCTGACACACAGTAGGAGCTTAATATGTGAAGGTTTTTTTCAAAAAAAGTATAAGAGAAAAAAAGGGAAGGAAGAAAAAGACAGAAAGACAAGAAAGAAAGACAAGAAAGAAAGAAAGGAAGGAAGGAAGGAAGGAAGGAAGGAAGGAAGGAAGGAAGGAAGGAAGGAAGGAAGGAAGGAAGGAAGGGGAAGGGAAAGGAAGGAAGGAAGGAAGGAAGGAAGGAAGGAAGGAAGGAAGGAAGGAAGGAAGGAAGGAAGGAAGAAAGAAAGAAAGAAAGAGCAGAATATAGTTATCCTATATGACTTTCTCACTAACATCACTCTAGGCAATATGCTTAGTTGAATCCATGAATTTCCCAGCCTCCTTTGCAAATAGGAATGGCCAATGAGGTATAAAAGCAAATTGTGGGACTTCCAGGAAAGCTTTATGCCCTACCATACTTTCCCCTTCTTGCTGCTTGGAATATACATGATAGGTTAGAGTTCCAGAAGTTGTGTTTGAACCATGAAAGGAAAACCAGAGAATCTCAGAGACAAGTAATGCCATCAATTTTCTCCCCCCAGACTTCTCGTCTAATGATTTAAGCCATAGTTAGGTAGGTTGTGGTACTGCAGTTAAATCTAATACTAACGAATACAGTCCATGAAACACATGTTATGAATTTATGTAAGTGGAACTATTATGCAACTATCTTACTCCTTTAGCAGCGAGAAGAGGCTTGAAAAAGGAGACACAAATGTGTTTAAGCATAAACCTAAGAAAAATTATTGGATGTCCAAGCAAATATATCAACAGAAAATACTCTTAACACAAGTCAATAAGAGATTTCAAAAATCACCAAAAATTCATCAATCCTAAATATTGGCTTGTTAAAACTTAAATGTTAAATTTTCAGTACATGTCATGTTTTCATACTCCAAACATCACCCTTAAAAAGTTTAAGAAGGCAAACTTTCATTTGTCAGGGATTTGGCATTTAATTTCTTGGGCTCTTTTCCCCCTCTCAGTTGGCAAGCCTTTGTGAAAATTCTCAGATTACACCTTTCCTTTTTCTATTTCCAGAGAAAACACCCTAGGCTAGGCTTCAACCTCCTAATCCATAATTACTATAATTGCTTTTTAAATGGTCTTTCCAACTCGCCCTTCTCATCCATCTATCTCATCTCATCTCAAATCCTTTTATTTCATTACACCATTCTGTCTGTAGAGCACTGACCATAGACTCTTGATCACACTTATTTTATTCTTGTATGTCTTTTTTTCCCTAAATGATAACATCATGAGAAGACAGCATGCTATACTTTTCCTTCATTCTCAATCTTGTCTTTGCATTGGAAACATCTGGAGAGCTTTTAAAAACTAATGACTTCCCAAGCCAACTCCTAAAAATTCTGATTCAACTAATCTAAACGAGGTTCAGGCATATCTTTTAAAATGCCCACCTACCATCATCAATCAATGCTGCAGATACAATAGTAAATAAACAGACAATACAAATCTTATACTTCAGTCACTTCATGGCTTTATTCAGTATGCCCTGGGCATATGTGCACTCATACACACACACACACACACACACACACACACACACACATATACGTACAAACAACCTCCCCCTAATGTAACTTAACCATCTTTTGAGTTTGAAATCAAGTCCCACCTCCTTTGTGAACCATTCTTTGATGACAACTATCAACACCAATCTCCCTTTCCTCTCCATTTGATGTACCTACCCACCCCACCCCCAATCTCCTTAAGCTCCTTTGGTTGTTATTTTTTTTGTATCACACAATTAGCACCTCACTATATGCTGTCAAACTGTTCAAGTGTAAAACAAGCACAATGGCCTTGTTGACCTCAAAAGTCTCTTCTTTTGACTCTAACAATCTATGAATTTATGATTTCTCTGTACTGCCCAATGTAGCACTCAATATAGATGGTATTTCCCACTAATTATTTGATATTTGCATATTTTCTGTGGCCAACTAAAGTACAGGCCCCTTAAAGACAAGGAACACAGTTTTATAGCTCTCTAGTATACTCTTACCCTTGGCATAAAGAAAGATACTTAAATGTATATTGATATGTTAAACCAGACTTGACACAGTATTAAGAAAATAGGGACAAGTGAGAGGAAATTCTTTGAGGAAGCAGTTTTCTACAAATTAAGAGCATGGGCATTGAAGACAGACAGACTGGGTTACCTGCCCAGCTCCTTCCCTTACCAGCTATGTAGCAATATAACACTCCAGGGAGTGTCTTAATATAATCCTCAGTTTTCTCTTTTATGAGGAGGAAATAATAATAGTACCTTATCATAGGTTATTATAAAGATTAAATAAATGTGTATAAATTAACGCAGTAGCTGGTATATAATAAGAATTTTATAAATGTTAATTATTATGTAATTTATTATTTTATTTAATTAAGTTTATTGCTGATAAGATAAAGGCAATAAATTAATAATTAAGATTAAGGATTAAGAGAAGAATTAAGTGAGAATTTTTATGACTATGGGGAGACTGGGGAAATAGATTCAGATAAGTTTAATAAGTAAAAGAATATAAAGTGGCAGTTCAGATAAAATTAAGCACCTACTCAAGGCAAGGCCCTCACCTCAGGTTCTATGGCCTGAAAGGCAGACAGACAACCAGGCTAGAGGATGGCTCATACATGCTATCTCTTTGTCCTCCTTGCTCTTGGTCATTACCCACACTGAAAAGGGATGTTGAGCTGTTCATTCATTCGTTCATTCAACAAATATTTATTGTTATATGCAAGATACTGTACTATCATAGATGCTGAGAGAATTTTTAAAAATGAATTCTGCCCTCATGAGTTTGTGGTGTAGTTAGGGAGATAAAGGATGCATATAAATGAAGCAGAGAACACAAGGCAGAAAGCTGTACTTGTCATAAAAGATAAATACCCAAGTCACTGCAGAAGTTTATAGCAGGAAGAAATAAGGGATGACTTCAGGGAATTCTTATAGCAACCTTAAGCAAAAAAGAACAAATTGGGATGCATCAATGTACCAGACTTCAAGCTATACTACAAGACTATAGTAACCAAAACAGCTTGGTAGTGGCACAAGAACACAGACACAGACCAATGTACTAAAACAGAACACCCAGATATAAAACTATCCTCATATTGCCATCTGATCTTTGACAAAGCAGATAATAACATACATTGGGGAAAAGAATCCTTATTCAATAAATGGTTCTGGGAAAATTGGATAGCCACATGTAGAAGACTGAAACAGGATCTGCACCTATCACCTTTCACCTCTCACAAAAATCAACTCACGGTAGATAACAGACTTAAATCTAAGGCATGAAACTATAAGAATTCTAGAAGAAATGTTGGAAAAACTCTTATAGACATGGGCCTAGGCAAAGAATTTATGAAGAAGACCCCAAATAGCAACAACAAAAATAAATAACTGGGACCTGATCAAATTAAAAAGCTTCTGCACAGCCAAGGAAACTATCACGAGAGCAAACAGGCAATCTACAGAATGGGAGAAAATATTTGCATGCTACACATCCGATAAAGGGCTGATACCTAGAATCTATATAGAACTCGGAAAATCAGAAAGAAAAAAATCAAACAACTCCACTAAAAAGTGAGCAAAAGAAAATGAACAGAAACTTCTCAAGAGAAGACAGACTAATGGCCAACAAACATATGAAAAAATGCTCCTCAACATCTCTCATCATCAGGGAAATGCAAATCAAAAACACAATGAGATGTTACTTAACTCCAGTGAGAACGGCTTTTACCAAAAAGTTCCAAAACAATAAATGTTGGTGTGGATGCGGAGAGATAAGACACTCATATACTGCTGATGGGACTGCAGACTAGTACAACCTCCATGAAAAGTAAAATGTACTCACATGTACTCACTATCAAATTGGTATTAACTGATCAACACTTATGTGCATATATAGTAGTAACATTCAACGGGTGTTGGGCAGGTAGGAGGGAAGAAGAGGGGATGGGTATGTTCACACCTAATGGGTGTGCTGTGCACCATCTGGGAGATGAACACACTTAAAGCTCTGACTCAGGCGGGGCAAGGGCAGTATATGTAACCTAAACATTTGTACCCCTGTAATATGCTGAAATAAAAATAATAATAATAAAATTGAAATTATAAAAAGTAATTATCAGCTTTAGTCTAAGAATTCTAAGGTTATTTTAATTATAAGAATAGATATTAGGAGCATATATCAATTTTTAAAAGAACTAGAGAAACAAGAGTTATTTGTCTCTCAATCTACATGTCCATTACAGGTTGACTGGAAACACCATGTCTCTTCACTTACTCAAGGACCCAAACTGACGGAACAGCAGCCACCAGCTCCACCAGTAACAGTGGCAGAAGGAAAGAAAGCTCTAAAGTATGTTGAACTGGAAATTGAATACTCCATCCTAGAAGTGACAATCATTATTTCCTTTACAACTTACTGGCCAGGACTAGTCATAGGGAATTCAAGGAATTCCTAGTATAATCATACAATGTCTGGAAGGCAGAAAGCCTGAAATATTTGGCAAAGAAAATCAGTGACTTCCAGCCCTAGCTTAAATTAAAGATTGTTTTAGGAAAAGTTTTCTTTCATTCAAACAAGTTTCATGTGTATAGCACTGACAAATTGTAGCTCATCAAAGTAAGCTTATAGACATTTCAACTGATCTAATAATCATTCTAAATAGATATGGTTGAAAGACTCATGATCTCTCAAAAGAGTTATTCTTCTGTGAGAAATTCATTTGGCATATTTCACTTTATATAATACCTTAAGAAAGAGAAATTGATAGAAGAGAAAACAAGCGATTGAATGAAAAAATGATGGTCAGAGTGACAGATTTCCATCATGTAAAAGGTACAAAATAGCTTAGATATGAATATACACAATTTAATTATCAATCTGTATTATGCTTCTCAATAATAATTTTTAAAAATTATATATTTTCCCTATCATCTAAACTTCAGATCCAAAATGATACCCCTTCTAATATCTATCAACCAGATTTTTTCTTTCTTAATATCTTTTGAAAAAAGTAATTATCAGCTTTAGTCTAAGAATTTAAAGTTTTTTTAATTATAAGAATAGACATTAGGAGTCATATATCAATTTTCAAAAGAACTAGAGTTATTTACTGAAAATGCCATTTATTGTTAAATTAAAGAGATCAAGTTAAAAATATATTCCATCTCTATTATTGCCTACTTACTGACATCAATATAAAGAAGTCCATAAACTAGCACAATTGACCTTAGGGGTGCCAACCCCCTGCACAGTCAAAAATCCACATATAACTTTTGACTCCCACGAAACTTAACTATTAGTAGCCAACTGCTGATTAGAAGCCTTACTGATAACATAAACAATTAACACACATTTTGTATGTTATATGTATTGTATACTGTAGTCTTATAATAAAGTAATCTAGAGAAAAGAAAATGTTATTTAAAAATCATGAGGAAGAGAAAATATATTTACTATTCATTAATTAGAAATTGGTCATCATAAAAGTCTTCATTCTCATCATCTTCATGTTGAGTGGGCTAAGGAAAAGGAGGAAGAGGAGATCTTGCTGTCTCAGGGATGGCAGAGGTAGAAGAAAATTCACATCTAAGTAGACTGTGTAGTTCAAACCCATGTTGTTCAAGGGTCAACTGTAGTTACAAAAAAGGACTTTTCCAGTCATACATTCAAATAACACAAGTGATAAAATTTCAAAGAAATGATGCACATATAAATAGAATCATAGACTCTAAGAACTGAAAGAGACCTTAGAAGTAATCAATACAACTAGTTATACCACTCAATAGATGACCATGAGGATTATGTATCAATGCCTGAAGGATAGAGGCTGATTTACTCTGAAAATCACACTGTACTTACATTATAATTTAAACTTGTAAAAAATTGTTGTTTATAATAAAAACTACAGAAAGTAAATTTACTTTGCTAAGGAAGATGTGAAGATAATAAAGTGAGGAAGAATATGGAGGATGCCAACAATTAAATTAGTGTGTGGCATTACCTCACCTGACACTCATTCACATTGTCATGGTACAATTAGGGATACTATTTACACTGAATTTGATAAAATAAGAGTTTCACATTTTAAAGTGAGCATATAAAAATCAAAGCTGAGTCTTTTCTCACTGCAATGCAATACCCAAAAAGGAATTTCAAGCTCTCCAACATTTATTTCTGTAACAGCTTCCATTTCATTGAATTAAAGTTTACTCTATCCCTGGATTGTATAAATCTGAGGGTTTCCAATCTGCCCTCAGGCATCATTTCGGGTGGAGAAGAGTAGGCCACTAAAATGTATACATAGAAACTAAACAAAAATTTAGATTACAGGAAATAGGCTTGACTAGATACCTGGAATAGCCTCAGTTCTTAATAACTGCCACTAACCTTGAGCAAAATATGAAATTACCATAATCAATTCTATAAGATTTTGCCATCTCTCTCTCTTTCTCTCTCTCTCTCTCTCACTCTCTCTCACACACACACACACACACACACACAAACACACACACAAACATGCACATCTTTTTAGATAACTGAAGATGGCAGCCAAAAAAAAAAAAATCTGACCAAGCTTTCATCAAGTAAGGATATACATATTCTGTAAAGGATCTCAATAGTGTGCTCTCTGTCTAAATATGCTTTGAAATGTCATTATGTAGCCTTGTTAATTTGAATATCATTTTATTCAAAATTTCACAAATGTTTTTTAAGAATAGATTTGGGAAGTTGTATTCTTCAAAATGTGATTTTTTTTTTTTTTGTGCTATGCCAGTTTAGAAATCTCTGAAACATATTATCAGCATATAGCCACAAAATTGTGAATTTCTTTTGTGAAATAGACTTTTAACTTATAAGGAATGTAAAGAATTCCCAGCACTTAATAAATTTTCCAGAATTCTTATCTTTTGGGTATTCCCAAAAACTTTACTTGGAGAGGAAAATGAAAAGAAAGTTATAAGATAGCTATTTGATGGCTAAATTTATTAAATTTTAAGCTTTGTTAAAGATCGTAGTTCTTTCTTTGTGATTATCAGAGTCAGAGATTTATTTAAAGAGAATCTCTGTAGTATAATGAATTTAACTTTCAGTAATAAATCTGTAATGTCTATGTTAATCATTGCAAATTGTAGTTTTCCCTACTGAATTAAAAACAAACTTACTAAGAAAAAAATTAATGGAATCTTTTCCTTATCCTTTTTGTTTTTCACAACATGAAAGTAACCAATTTCTGAGTTATTTCCCTGACACCTTTCCATACACAGATTACTTTTTCCTTGGGTTTTTTTAGCCACATGTATGAAGATTTCATATGTTAAAGATCATAGCTCTTTACACCTGTTGTATGTGGTGAGTGAAATTTTACTTAGAGTTGTGCTTTGTGACTAAAGAAACCAAGCCATTTCATCAAGGCAGTGAGAATGCCAGAATAGCAGCTGTCTTTGAGGTTATAAGAAATTTATTCATTTTCACAATAAATATCATAGGTTATCAATTAAATCCAAGCACTAACCTAGATGCTGAGAACATAGTGGTCTCCATATTGAACCCTTTTCTTTTTTCTTCCTTTCTTTTTAAAATGATCCAATCCAAACTCTCCTTTAATTTAAAGAAAATTCCCCATGGAATGCAGTGTTGGTGAAGGATAGTGTTCCATCTCCCTCCTTAGAAGCCAAGGGAGACCCTTCTCTGGGAGCACAGGATATAAACACATGAGTGAGATTCAGCCAACCAGGTGCTCTAGCTTGACTTTCCATCTGGAGTGGGTGAACCAAAGATACAAAAAAGGGTTATTAGCCTTCATTGCCCCCTGGTTTTTGCCCATTTTCCAAGCCTGTTCTTTCATCTTCTGTTGGTTCGCTATCATTCTAATACTTGTTTTGTTTTGTTTTGATTAAGGTAGCCAATTAGATTTTATAATCTAGAACCCTGATTAATGCAGTCTTTATGAAGCAAATAAGCAATAATGCTAAATTGACAATTAAGATGTATAGTGAAAAGAGTGATGTCAGTAAGATGGCCAAATAGAGTTACATGGTGTCTCCCCCATGAAGGGACCAAAACAACAATAAGCCACCATATTTCAACTGGAGTGACTGAGGGGGTATACGAGAGAGCACCAGGGGGAGTGGTGAAAACGCTGTGGAACACAGAAGCCCGGGATAGCACCATAGAGAGAAGAGTGAATCCTTCTGCCTCTTCCACATTGTCTCCCTCACTAAAATCAGCTTGGAATCAGAGGCAACTTCTTTTTATAGAGAAAAGACAAGCTGGAGATCACCAATAGTCCCCATTGCTTCCACAAATTCCAGAAATCCTTGTTCCAAGAGAGTCACCTGGTCTTCACAAACACTGAATTCTATTTGGAAAGTGATGAGAAGTTTGTGTAGCTGAACTGCCTCAGAGAAGGGGCCCACCTTGAGCACCTCACACCCCTATGACCTAAGCTTCTACAGCTTTGTGGCATCTTGAAATAGGACCTGCTTCTAGCGTGTGTCCTGCCCTACAGGCCAGTAGCAACTGACTTTCTCCATCCGTGAGGTCCTGCCATAACTCTACCACATTTAATAGGTGTGTACAGCACCATGATCCTGACTGCCCAGAACCTAGGCCAGATGGAATGACCAAAACCACAGAATCTGAACCCATGCAGCATACCACCTCCCAGGGAACAGGTGGACCTGGATAGCAGGGAAGCTACCAAAAGTCAGCTGGCAGCCTCACCCATGTCCACCTACACCACACAGCTGGCCAGCATGCCAAGCCTGCATATGCTTGTGCTTAACCTGAGAGTCAGTGCTGTAATGTCCACATTCCTGGACAGACTACTGCAGGGCCACCCAGCCAGCTACACCCATGCATGCCCATGCCTAGTTGACAGCCAGCTCAACAATGACCATTGCCTCTCCAGAGAACCCTCCAGACATGCTGCCAGCCTCCATGCCCACATACGCCCAGATCGACAACCAGCCCAGTGTCCTTGCCTCTAGCAAAACCACACAACCACCATCACAAATTCCCACAGGCTAGGCCACTGAAGCAATCACAGATATTGCTGACAAGAAATGCAGCTGAAGAAAATGTATGAAGACCATGCTACTGAGTCCACCCAGAACCAAAGCCAACTCATCATACCCAAACAACACCCTAAAACCTATCTACAGGAAAAAGTCTCTCCCTGTGAAAGCTATACCATAAAATTGGAAAAAACAACTATTCCATTAGATGCACAGACATCAACATAGGGACACAAGAAACATGAAAAAGCAAGGAAACATGACACTTCTAAAAGACCATAATAAGTCTTCAGTAACAGACCCCAAAGAAAAGGACATTTACAAAATGCCTGAAAAGGAATTCAAAATACTGTTCTTAAGGAAACTGAGGCAGATATAAGGTAATACAAACAATTCAATGAACAGAAAAACAATTCATGATCTGAATGAAAAATTCAAGAAATAGATAGATATCACAAAAAAGAACGAAATGGAAATCTTAGAGGTAAAAAATTCATGAATGAAATAAATAATACAATTGAGAGCTTCAATAACAGACTAGATCAAGCAGAAGAAATAATTTTTGAACTTAAAGACAGGTCTTTTGAAATAACCCAATCAGAGTAAAAAAAGAAATAAGAATAAAAAAGAATGAACAAAGCAATTGGTATTTATGGCACATTAAGCAAACAAATACATTATAGGAATACCACGGGGAAAGATATAGAGGAAGGTATAGAAAACTTATTAAATAAAATAATAATTGAAAACTTGCCAATTATTGGGAGAGACATGGATATCTAGACTTAGGAAGCTCAACAACCCCCAATTATATTCAACCCAAAAATATCCTCCCCAAGGCACATTATAATCAAACTGTCAGATGTTAAAGACAAAGAGAATTCTAAAAGCTACCATAGAAAAAGCATCAAGTAACATATACAGGAATTCCCATTAGACTATCAGCAAATTTCTCAGCAGAAATTTTGCAGGCCAGGAGAGAATGGGATAATATATTCAAAGTGTGGAACGGAAAAAGTTCAGCCAAGAATACTATATCCATAAAAGCTATCTTTTAGAAATGAAGTAGAAATAAAGAACTTCCAAGAAAAGCAAAAACTGAGAGAATTCATCACCAATAGACCAGCTTTACAAGAAATACTTAAGGGAGTAGTACAATTGGAAACAAAAGAATAATAATTACTATCATGAAAGCATAAAAAAATTGCTAGTAGAGGTAAATTCATAAATCAAACTCAGAATAGCTCAATTATGTAATGATGCTATGTAAATCTCTTATTCTCTAGTATAAAGGGTTTTTTTTTAGTATGAAGATTTTAAAGTCAAAATAAAAACAACAACAGCTAAAATTAGTGGCTAATGAATACATGACAAAGAAGTAAATTAAGGTAATAGAAATATAAATTGGGTAGGGAAGGGAAAACTCTAGAGTATTTTTATGAGACCAAAGGTAATTTGCTATCAGTTTAAAATAGTCTATTATAACTTCAAGACTCTTTATATTAGCCCCTGGATAACCACAAAAAGAGAAATTACAGCAGATACAGAAATGAGAAAGTGGGAGGAAACAAAGCTTATCACCACAGAAAACCACCAAACCATAGAGGTAAATAAGAAGAAAGAAAACAAAGAACAAAGGATCTACAAAACAACCAGAAAATATTTAACCAAATGGCGGGAGGGGAGTATGTCTTTATCTATCAGTAATAATCTTGTATGTAAATGAATTAAATTCTCCAGTTATAAGACATATAGTGGCTAAGTGGATTTTTTTAAAAAGACCCAACTTTATGCTGCTGACGAGAACCTTGCCTTTTTGTTAAAGACAAACAGACTGAAAGTGAAGGGATAGGAAAATATATTCCATTCAAATGAAAACCAAAAGTGAGCAAGAGCAGCCAGACTTGTATTGGATAAAATAGAATTTAAATCAAAAACTATAAAAATAAACAAGGAAGACAAATTGAAGTCCCACACCAGTCAGAAAATCAAAGTGTGTGGTTATCAAGCTTCATAGGGTTAAACAAAATCCAACAATATTTGTTTCATTGTCTACAGAGCCAAGGATTCATAGTATAATCACTAATCATCTAGTGATTAACACAATCAAAATGATAGAAATCCATCCCTTTGCCAAATATTGGCCCATTTTATTTTTACTATTTCAACTAAAAAAGGAAGCATTAATAAAGACTTAGTAATCCATTTGTAGTGATAATGCTTGATATTGTCAAAATTTATACAGAACTTGCATTTATATCACCTCGTTTAATCTTTTTTAAATTTAAAAGAAATTTTTTTAGAGACAAGTTCTCACTATGTTGTCTAGGCTGGATTCAAACTCCTGAGCTCAAGGGATCCTCCTGCCTTCTCCTCCAACATAGCTGGGACCACAGGCACACACAATTGTGTCCTGCTCTAACACCTCATTTAATTGGATGACAACCCTTTAAAGCATGTATATTCTCCCCAATTTACATTTAATAAATACAAGCAGAAATAAAGAGATAACAAGTCATCCCCATGATCACAGAAGTAGTAAATGTCTTCCTGCTCCAAGTTCACATTCCAAGTCTATCATGGCATTTTCAGGCATCAATTTATGAGGAGCTCATTATCCATTGTAACAATAAGACTGTATAATTCATTCATTCATTTATTTATTTAACAAAATTGAATTTCTTTAGTGCCTACTATGTGTTAGCCACCATTCTAGAAACTGGAGATGCCACAGCTAACAAGACAAAGTGTCTTCTCTCACAGAGCTTAAATTCTAGGACAGGAGGGCAGACTCCAAGAAATAAGCAACTTATCAGAAACATATAGAAGAAAGTATAGCTTGTTTACTCCTTCCACCACATGAAGATGTAGCAAGAAGGTGCCATCTTTGGAACAGAGAACAAGCCCTCACTAGACACCGAATTTGCTGATGCCTTGATCTTATACAACCTAGCCTCCAAAACTGTGAGCAATAAATATTAATATTTGTGGTTTATAAATTACCCAGTCTAAGGAGTTTTTGTTGTAGCAGCCCAAATCTACTAAGACAATGAGAAACAGTATAATAAGTTTTTCATAAAACTAAATTATCTGAGGCCACGGAAAAGACCCAAATATGGGAATGCTTATATATCATTCCAAAGGCACAAGAAATCTAAAATGTGTTAAATTCACACTTGGAAAAGGAGATAATAATGTCCCCTATATTCTAAAAATAGCATGATTAATGTAACTTCTGAAATTATACTTTATTTTATTTTTTGCAATCATACTTCACCATCTATCTCTGATCTCTGTTTTCTCACAATTTCTTATTATCTGAGGAGTGAAACACCAACTATATGTTTCTAATGACTGCTGTAACATATCAAAAATTTAGTGGCTTAAAAATGCATATTAATGATCTTAAAGTTCCAGAGGTCAGAAGTCTAAAATGGATTAGGAGAGTTGTGTTCCTTCTTGAGGTTCCAGAGAGAGAATTTGTTTACTTGATTTTTCTAGCTTCTAGAGGTTGCCATCATTCCATTGCTCATGGCCTAACACTCCAACCTCTGCTTCTGTCATCATGTCTTCATCTCTCCAGTGTTTCCATCATCACATCCCTTTCTCTGACTCTGAACCTCCTGCCTCTCTCTTATAAGGACACTTTGATTACATTGGGCCCTTCCAGATAATCCTGGATAGTTTCCCTATCTCAAGATACTTAACTAAATCATATCTGCAAAGTCTCTTTTGTCATATCAGGTGACATATTCAAAGGTTCTGGAGATTAGGACATGGACATCTTTGACGGGCCTTTCCTTGGCTTTCCACATTTGCCAAAATTGGCTGAAATAATCAGTGATCCTGAAGGGTTCTTAATGTTGGTATTATTCTTAGATAATTCTATAAATATGGTGACCAGTAATACAAGATAATTGCAAGTATTGAACAATTCATTTTTAGGGTATGTTCCACTGATTCAGTGTGAAGAGCATCAAATGGATCATTTATCTAATGTGCTGACGACAGCACATACTTTACCCCACAATTTCCATTTATGAGAACTGAGGCTCAGTGCAAATAAATAACCTGTTCAAGGTCATACAATTATTACATGGCAAAGCAAGAATCTGAGTCAGATGCAACACTGAAAACTCTTTGTTTTCTCCCCTGCTCTATATACTGCCAATGTGAATGTTTTACCTACAGATCAATGTGATGCCCAAGTCAGTCGGTAACTATAATTCTTTATTTCACAGCAGGAAATGCTGATAATTACATTATAATTTATATGTTTTGTTAGTGGACACAATTTGCTTCATTAGCTGAGTGGGCTTGTGGGAATTCCTGGGAAGAAAAGGGATCCAGAGAACTTTAATCCATGAGGGAATGACATATGTCATAAAGGTAGCAAACATGGGTGTAATTCTATCCCACTCTTATCTGTCAGCTTTTGAGCAACACTCCATGTATCAAGCAAAGACCGCAGTCAAGAACAAAATATTGAATGTGTTTAACATATAAAAATTGATAACAAAAGCAAAGTGGTAGCAATAATTATTCAAGATCATCCTAATCATTGCATACATGTGACTCATTATCAATGCATGGAATATTTAACTCTATTTATCCTAATTTAAGTAGTTCTGTATTAATGAACATTTAGGCTGTTTCCAAATTGTAATTGCAAACACAGCTATAATGAATAACACTGAACATTTCACTCCAAATACTTGTTAAAACAAATCCCTATTTTGATATGTAGTACCAAATCATTCCCCCCCAAATTTACCCTGATTTACAATCCCTTTAAGTGTGTGTAAATATCTATTTTACTCACACAATCATCACCACTATCAGGTGTGAGCAAACTTTTTAATCTTTATCATACTGTTAGGCAAAAATTTATATTATGATTTGATTTTTTTATTTTAAATTATCTGAGATCAATTAACATTATTTAATACTTGAATGGGCATTTGTGTTTCTTCCTTTTCTGTGAATTTACTACATATATCCCTGGCCCATTCTTCTACTTTGCATCTATTTCTTATTGACTTGAAAGGACTGTATATACAGTTATCCCTTGGCATCCACACGGGATTGGTTCCAGGACCCCTGTGGATGCCAAAATCATGAATGTTAAAGTCCTTTATATAAAATAGCATAGTGTTTGCATGTAACCTACACACATTCCTCCCTCATACTTTAAATCATCTCTAGATAACTTATAACACCTAATATTGAATACAATGTAAATGCTCTGCAAATAGTTGTTATACTGTGTCATTTAAGAAATAATGACAAGGAAAAAAGTCTGTACATGTTCAGTACATATATAACCATCAACATTTTTTTCCTGAAAATTTTTGATCCATGGTTGGTGAATCCATGGATACATAACCCATGGATACGTTAGGCCAACTATGTCCATAAATAAGGCCTTTATCTCTGGGTTGAAAATTTTTTCTCTATCATTTGTCTTTCAATTCTTTTCCTTTAATAATATGCTTCTAGCAGTATTCCCTTTAGAATAACATTGTCTTATGCTACATTTTTTTTTAAATATTGCAGCAGATATTATCAAAGAAGATAGAAGAATGCTCTAGACGTCATAAGGCAACATCAAAAGATACGAAAACGGTGGTATAGATGAGTTGTGTGAACTCTAAAAGAAAAATTTTGCTAACTGACAATGACACAAGATCAGTGGTAGACTCTATAGGTGCTTATCAGTTCTCCTTAAATAGTGAGTGCAGGTGGCAGGGAGTGGGGAGCGGATGAAAGAGCAAACTAAAATGGAGGCCATGCGAAAAAGAGTGATGTCTATGGATGGTTAAGTTTTAATAGAAACAAAGAAGTGAAAGAATAAAGAATAGAGAAGGTGAAGTCTTTGTTCCAGTCCAATAGATCTTCTTATGGTGTTGAGAATCTACCATATTCATTCCCATTTATCTGCCTTTGCTTGACTGTATGTTGGCCTTCATTTAAATTCCTCTTAAACTTTATTCCACCCGTCCTACATATATTATGGTAAAGAACTGTATATTATAAATAAGCAGAGGCTATATTCTAAACTTTATTGTATCTCTTGTCATGTCCAGCACATGGTAGGACCTTGATAAGTATATAGGTTTCTCTACATAGGTAAATAGCACAATCTGATCATAAAACCAGGGAGCCACACCTTCCTCCTTTTCCTTACTCAGCCAATCACAAAGTCCCATCAACTCTGGCTCACCAAAATCTCTCAACTCTTTACCTGTCTCTTAATCTTCACTCTCACCATCATAATTCAGGACCTCATCAGTTCTCACTTGAATTATTACCATAGCCTTTTGACTACCCTTACTGCTCCCCAAATTAGCCCACACTGATTTATCCCCTCCTGTGTTGATAATTTTTTTCTTAAAAATTAAAATCTAATCCTGTCATTTCCTAATTAAAACCCATCAAGGGAAAAATCCCTTAGCATGATACACAAGGACCTAATGGCCCAACATCACCTGCCTTTCCAGCTGTGTGTCCCACCATCCCTCTCCATTGTACTCTATGATCCAACTATATCAAGCAGCTACTCACAGGTCTCCATATGCACCATGCTCCACCAGGCCCTTGCTCCTTGACAAAAGCTGCTGCCTCTGGCAATAATTCCCTTCCACATTTCTAAGCCCTAGTCGTGTTTCACAATTCAGCTTAAATATCACATCTTCTAGCAAGACTTACCACTGATGATATACACACACGTACACACACACCCAGAAAATGTGTCACTCCTTTCTCTGTACTATCATAGTACCTTGTTCAGACCTATATTATAGCAATTGTTACATCATATTGAATGATTTATCTATAGGACTGTGATAGTTAATTTTTATGTGTCAACTGAAATGGGTTAAGGGATGCCCAGATGTCTGGTAAAACATTATTTCTGAGTATGTCTGTGAGGGTGTTTCTGGAAGAGATTAGCATTTGAATCAGTGGGCTGAGTAAGGAAGATCTACCCTCACCAATGTGGCTAAACATCATCCAATCCTTTGAGGGCCTGGCTAGAACAAAAATATGAAGGAGGGATGAATCTGTTCTCTCTTCTGGAGCTGGGCCATTCATCTTCTCCTGCCCTTAGACATCAGAACTCCAGGTTCTCAGGCCTTTGGACTCAGACTGGATTATACCACCAGCTTTCCTGGTTCTCCAGTTTGCAGATGCCATATCCTGGGACTTCTTGACCTCCATGATAACATAAGACAATTTCCATAATAAATCAATCCTCTCATATATCTATATATATCATATTGGTTCTGTTTCTAGGAGAACCCTAACTAGTACAAGAATTCTCCCCCAACTAAACTACAGGTTGAGTATTCCTAATCTGAAACTCTGAAATCTGAAATGCTCCTAAATTTGAAACTTTTTGAATAACAACATGATGCTTAAAGGAAATGCTCATGGGACCATTTCAGACTTCTGATTTTCAAATTAGGGATGCTCAACCAGTAAGTATAATGCAAATATTCCAAAATCTGAAAAAATAAAAAATTTGAAACACTTCTGGTCCCAAGCATTTTGGATAAGGGATACTCAACCTGTATCTCAGGCCAGGACCTATAACTTTCACATTTATATATTTTATTCCTAACATTCTAAGTACCTGACACACACTGGATTATCAATGTTTATTAAATGAATAAATGCATGAATATTTGTTGATTGATTGATCCCCTCACCTTTCTCCTATATGCTAGTGGAATTCTGAAAGTGAACTCCTCACTTGCCACATGCCAGAGTTTATTAGTTTCCCTGGCCAGTTACAGCAACAAGAAAGAAGATACAAAGAAGAATCATCCCATTTGTACCAAAGCCCTGTCATATTCTGGGGTACTCACTTCCACCTCAGTAAGCACCTCAAACTAGATAATAAAATGCTATATCTGAGCTTCCAAGGGTAATTTTAAACCCCTGCCAGAGACTCAGTATTGTTTGTGGGAAAGTTACGATGGCTAGAAAACATGAGCAATAGAAAGCTATTTTGAGTATTCCATAGACAAAGTTAAAGGGTGTGAAATTTTCTAGCTGCTCAATACATCTCAGGGTCATGGACTCCAGAGAGCAGAATCGAAGTACTAAACAAGGTGAGGAAACACTACATGTAAGTATTTGGGTCAAGTAAATGGCATCACACAACTCCATATTTTTTGAAAGTGATACTTACACGCACTATTCAAATTTGTAAGACCAGAGTAATAGGGTTTCTAGGTCTCTGATCAGTAAAAACTGACTGTAAGCCTCTGAGGAAGGAGACTTGACTATTTGTCACTAAACACCTTGCTAGGCCTAAGAAAGGGAAGTAAAGCATAAAGGTTGATAGAAATTTTTTAAATTATCTTATTATTATTATTTTTTTAGATTTTGTTAATAATGGCTGCAGTTCTTCTTTATGTACTAGGCCCTTGTAATATACCCACTTAACATAGACCCTTTTAACAATCCTAGCCAACATACCTATAAGAAAATAATTATATGTCACTGTTATTATAATATGTAATGACAGAAATATTACAAACATGGGTGAGGTTGAAAAGCTGCTCTACACAGTAATTCTAAGCACCTAGATAGTAAGACTCTGCAGCCCCAAGGGTGACTATAGATCTCCAATTCCATCCTGTTGAATTCTGACAAATCAATGAGTCAAATTCTTGGCTGAAAAAGACTTCAGCTCATCCTGTTCAGGCTCCTTATTTATATATTTAAGAAGTCAAGTCTTAAAGCAAAGTGACATGAGCAGGGTCAAAGAGTAAACCAGCAATAGACACTGGTCTTCTAATTCTCGGACCAGATGCCAGTAGAGAAAATCCACACTGCTGCTTCAGGTCCATGTCCAGACTTCTTCAAATCATAAAATATAGCAATGTTTCACAATTTGTGATCATAAAATTTTTTAAAAATCTGGCAATGTATAAAAAGAGAAAGGTTTTAATTTTAGGTAGTGTTTCTTTCATTCAACTACAACATTATCTCAATGTTAGATCCAGAATTCTACATAGAAAAAAATGTTGTATGGCAATAATTTTAGTTGGAAGGGTGATCATGGGAGTTGTCTTGAAGGCAATTTTTGGCTAGCAAGTATATATTTTTACTTACTATTATAAAACAAAATAAAAATATTATGAATTCTAAAGGTACCCTTTTTTACACTTTTAATAATATTGAGAAAATATCAGCAGGCTACATCAAAATATAATATCATTATTTGGGGGACTCATGGAGATAGCAAGGGGCTAAACTTCTGCCACTAAAGTGCCCACCACTTGCCAGCCTTGACACTACTTAAAATTCCTGCCCCTCTTTCTACGGTCATGCTCTTCTTGGTCTCCTCTCTTCTTGCCTCCTCTATTCTTTCACTTGTCCTCTCTCCTATGGCTTTCGGCTTGTTTTTACAGCTATCACTAGCCAATGAGAGTGGCCCTTTTCTACCAATAGAGAACTGATCAATCTGATCACAACAGCGATAATTTTCACATCTGGGTCTTCTCAAGTATTTTCATTACTGCTCACACCTTAAAGGACCATTCCTCACTGCCAGAAATGTTTTGTAACTCATGGTTCTTGATGATTGAGGTTGCTCTAAAAGCTGATATCTAAATAAAGGAATTGTTACAAGTTTCCTACGAAATGAGTGAAAAAGTCCAAACAATTTATTACTGGGGGAAAAATGAATTAAATTAATTTATTGACAACATGTAGTGAATACAGCTGGTTGATTGGTTTTATTTTTCTTGAAAGATGGTTATTTTGGTTTAGTGAAGACACAAGCAAAATATAATAGCTGATTTAAAAGAAGTTCTTTAACTGAAATCCCAACATCCAATTTTAATTACTTTTTACTTCATCAATGATTCACACCTATTGAGCATCCACTGGAGCAATCTGGGACCAGACCATAAAAGCTTTCACTCTGTTAGATATAAAATTGCTAGAAAAGCCTCTTGAGTACTAACGATCACAAACATCCATAAAGGCAAGTCACTTTGTATTATATGCTCTCAGAGAAGATAAAAATTTGTCTCTATATTAAGTTGGACCCTAGTTTATCTAAATACATCAATGATTTACCATTTAAGGAAATTTGGAGAGGATCAACAAAACTTAAGAATCCTGGCCAAAAGTAATGAGACCAAAAGCTCATGAAATTTTCCATCAAACTTGGAAGAAAACTTTGCCTTTTCAGCATGCCTGGAGCTTAACAAAAATATAAGGCAGGGCATAGAGACTGTCACATGGCAGATACTAATTGTTCCGATTAAAGTCTAACAAGCTTGCTTCCCTGCTGCTCAGAGAATGTCTCTGACTTTTGATCCTGACATCTGTGTCTTACAAGAATTTCACTCTGCTCTGACATTCCTTCTGATGTTGATCCAGGAATTAATGGATTGTGAAAAAGCTGGCAGGATATCATTTAAAAAATAGAATTCCTAGTGTACAAGTGATGAAAAGGTATCAGAATTCACATACTTTGTGTCTGATACCAACATTATTCTCAGGTTTGGTGTTTGATTTTTTTAATGCTAGTCCTAAACAAGACTGAAAATAAAATTTAGCTATAAAGTTCTCATGACAAAATAGTTATATCAATTGTTTTTTCATTATGTAGGATGAATACATGTTTCTGAAAAATACTGAAACAAATTCCATAGAAAATAATTTGGTATGAATGACTACTTTTAATATGTATAGTTGATCACCATTTATAAGGAATCTGGCATTTTTATACAATGGAAAATTTTCCTTAGAAAAATCAAAGGGCTTTAAAAAATGACTTGAAAATTGCCCTTATAATACTTATGTCATCTTTCTAATAATTTATAATATGTTCAGAAACACAGGACTCTAGTAAACTATTAATCAAAAGGGTAACTTTAATTAAGGAAAGTATGTGTAATTTTTAATACAAAAAAGTTTAAATTGAAACTGTCTAAAGATGTGTTTTAAATTAAGGAATTCTCTTCAGGATTGAAATTTTACACATCAGAAGATACTGCCTTGCATTTCATGGTTCTCGATAATTACTAGATGCCAGTGGATAACTTAAACATAGCTTAGATTCATTGACATTAATGTGTGACAAGCATTACAGAACATATTTAGTAATTTTAAAAGAAAAAGTAAAAGGATTTTTAAAAAACCAGGGAAAAGTGCCATGGTTGCAACAATATAATTTTTTGGGAAAGGAAAAAAATTCTCCTTTATATCATAATGATCAGAAATTCAACAAGTTAAAAAGGAACACAAGTCAATTTAATTGTTAGATCTATAATTAATGTAAAAATTAATAAGGTTAGGTATTTTATTCATCTATTCAAGCAAATATCTAATTTTCACATTAAAATAAGCATAATTATTTTTTAAAAGTCAGGAATTTCTGATGATTTTGTTTAGATAGACTACATTAGTGATTTTTAATACTTCATCTGTTATTTCCATAAATAAGGTAACAAGTTCATTAAAATAAGAACAATGATTGACAGCATGCTATCATTGGCTACTAATAGCCAGCCTATATTGTTTGGGTTTTGTTATTATCTTATAATGATATTTAATTATTTAAAATTTGTATATTGCATTTTTATAATATATCACATTCTCAAGTATTCTAGAAATATATGATCATTAGCAACATTAAGTATTATTTTCTCTTAAGAGATAAAAATCCTTTCTTGCCTGCAAATCTCCTCTAATTGGCTCTTCTTACACATCCTCTATTCAAGTACTTTCTTTACTTCACAATATCAGGTGATTGTCAATCTGCCCCATTAGGCTGTAAGCTCCTTAAGGGCAAGGACAAGGCTATGATCTTTATTGCTATATCCCTGGGCTTAGAGAGTACTTCATAAATGCCTAGTGAATAAATAAGTAAATGTGACTTACTAATTTATTCCTTATTTTAAAAGCTTCTTTGTATCTATCTCTTATTGAATACTGTCTTAAATACTCCTTAAATATTATAAGATTATAAAATACCTAAAATATTTACTATTATTAAATTAAAATTAACATTTTATTAAAATTAAACAATATGTCAATATTATGAGTGAAATGTACCACCTATATACTTTGTCTATGTCATTTTATAAAAGTTGAACTTCTGTCATATTAATTACTCAAATATAACTTGAATATTTTTTAAAAGTATTGAATATACTGAAAGAGATATCAAGCCTAGAAAATGTGAGGTTCAGATAAGGAAGAAAGTGTCACAATATCCGAAATTACCACCTGCACCCAGAACAGCTTCTTAAAGTCTCTTGACATGTGTCATTTTCATCCAGTACTCTTTTTTCCTGCCACTCATTCCTAAAGTAGTCAACCATTAAATAAAAATATATTAAGAAGTCATGCCCAAACTAAGAAACAGGAAGGGGGAGGGAAAAAAGACAATGAAATGCAAGATAAAGTGTTAAATCAGAAAGGGCTTGCCCACATTAAGAAAAATAAGTGTGAAATTTGCAAAAGTAAGACAGGGTTTAAAAGTATGATATGTGACAGTAGGATAAAAATAAGACAGTTGGGAGGAAAGAAATGAAAACAAAGAGAACAAATTAGACAAGCCACTCATTTTAAATTCTTAAAAGACTGTAGCTCACCGTCATCAGACAAGATGTGTCAGAGTTAGCAAATCTTTTTTTAGGCCTCTCAGAGTTTTTTCTTTTCTCGTGTGCCTTAAAGGTATAAAATGTATTTTCTTTTAAATAAATCAGTTTTAGACTTCCCATTTGCTTTAGTTTGATATAGGCAAGGAAATACAATGTCTGTGAATTTTGAATCTTCCATCATAGTGAATCACAATGTCAAAAACCTCAAAAGTGATTTGAATCATGAGCCATGAAAAAATATGAGGTACTCATGCTGTGTACCCAGGTATCTTGCACAAGTCTCCACTCCAGCCACAAGTCTGGCATGGTGGACACTGTGGTCCTCTCAATACTGGCCATTCTCCTTTAATTTTTTTTAAATGACTAAAATTTAAAGTTACCTAATTTTATCCAAGACAACTTTGAACTTTTCCAAACTTATAACAATAAAAGATAAAATCCAAAAGAGAAAAAGAAAGTCAAAAGGACATAGCCAGACTCAAAACCAAGATAAACAACTTTACAGACAAGAAAAGACTGGAGTTCTTGGCCTACTGGTTCCAAAGTGTGGAAGCAGATAGAATCTGTTAAGAGTTTGGGTCCTCTGGGATAATGAGGATTAAGAGTTCTCCACCTAAGCAGGAGTTCAGTAAGGTCATTTTCCAAGAAAAGATGCTGAGGGAAAACAATAAAACAAAACTAGCAGCTAACCCAATGCTTGGAGATACGATTGTATGGAAAGCTGAGGGGACAGATGGAGGGTGACAGAAAAAAACAGATAGGACTTTTGTAGATTAGGAATTTCAACATGCATTAAAAGACCTGGGTTTTGTACTCCTTGGGAGGCCAGGGAAGTAGTTATAAAACTGCTTGACAGTGAAGGGTAAGCACAGAGGAAAGGAAGAGGGGGAAAAAAACAACAAAATTTCCACTTAAAATGAGCCTGCAAACCAAAATGGCAAAGCAGATAAAAAACCAAAATGCCAAGAAAGACAGCCAAAACAACTTGAACAATGAAACGTAAATTCAGTCTAGATGAAATAAGCATTCTAGGATGCTATAAAATATAAATAGGAAAATTAATTATTTACAAAGAACAAAAATATGAACAAAGGCAAAAATGAACCTAGAGCAAGTAGACACTAAAAAGAATCAATTACAAAAGTGAGAAAGAAAAATACAGTGCCCCAACCACTCCCCAGATCTGAGCACTTGCCTTTTCACCAGAGGAGCCCAAGGAGTTATTTGCCATATTTCTTAGGTCATAGTGATAGTTTTCTGCTACTGGTTACAGACCTACATAACAGCTGCTCCAGATTTCTAATGCCATCCATTGGCATGACCTGATAGAGCCTCTTCTCTAGGCCTAGCCTAAGCTTTTCACTCCTACCCAGGGTATTCCCTGTTGATATTGCAGTAAAGGATGCCATGGGACCCAGCTGGGTGCTCTTACATGTATAATCCTGAAGTGTGCTAGAGTTGACATCTCCTTCCACAAAAGATACCTGGATATAGGATAGCTTTTACACACCCGTAAAGAACAGATCACCTAAATATAGATTTTCATGGAAGAGAAAAATATAATGGCTATCAAAAACCTATGGCAAACATGATTTTGAATGACAATTTTGAATCATGAAATTTTAGAAGCATTCGTTCCCATTAAAGACAAGATATTACTATCACTGCTTCTATTCAACATTATACTGGAAGACTGATCCAACATAACAAAGCAAAAAGAAAAACTAAAATATAAGTTAAAAAGCTTTTAAATCTCTGCTTGTGTGCAAGTAATACAAATTCTACAAATAAGAGCATCTACAGGGACCAATATCAACATTCAAAAAAATGTGCCCTTCCCATATACAGGTAATAACCAACTGGAAATGTACTAATAATTTTTTACTCCCATTTTTAGTGTTTGCCAATATCTGCGGTGCAAACAGTTTCACCACAGCAAATTTTAAGGTACATGACATGATTGTGGTATTGGGAAAACATGCACACAGTTGGCTCTTGTGAGCGCTATGAGCCAACTACAGCATACCACTGGTACTACATGTCAAAATTCATGGGATAGGTCAAAATTTTACCTAGAGGGAAATGCATAGCTTTAACATTATTAATCTTTACTAATGTTAAGATTTATTAATTATTAATTATTACTAATGTTAATTCTTATTAACATTAAGAATGACCTAAAATAATTAAAGTATTCAATTTAAGAGGTTAGAAAGAGTACAACACCCAATATATAAAGTACCTAGGATAAAAATAATATAAGATATTTAAGCCCTTTGTATATAAAAACAGCAAAATTTAAAGAATATAAAAGATGGCCTGAAAAAAAAATAGAGGTATATACCATCTTTCTATTTAGTTAGGGCTTCTCTTATATCCTCCTATAAGGACATTGGTTTTCTAATGCTGTTCTAATAAATTATCACAAACTTAGTGACATAATAAATTTATTATGTCAGTGTACAAAATTTAACAGATCTTTGATGAAGGTATATGATTGGCTTTAAGAGACTGTAAATAATAAACTAGTCACAAGAAAAACTAGAATTTGTTGAAAAAAATCACTTTTCTTCATTTTATCAGCATGGTTCTCTTTGAGAGATTATGATAATCAGGGGTTCTCTCTGGGGTGATACTAACACGTGGGCCATTTTAGACATCTGGAGAAAATTCAGGCTTGTCCAGTGGTTGCTAACACTACTAGAATTGAGTGGTTGGGAACCGAAGATGTTGTATGCAAACGATAATCCTGACTGGTAAGGAATTGTTCTTTGTTTTATACAACAATTGAGTGGCCCCCTCTAACATTTATGCAGGTGAAATATCTATTTTTCTAAACCTAGACCCTTACTCCATCTTATATATAAACACAAAGTATTTTTGCATGGTTTAAATACATTGAATTTTCCAGGAATGCCATTACCATGTGAATTGGGGGAAGACTATTTTATTAGAAATGTATCAAAACTTCAAAAAAATTATGTCACAAACAGTAACATAACATTACATATGAATGTCTTCCCTTTTTTCCACTTTTACATTACAGTTAGGTCATTGCTATGAATTTTATTTCATATAAGAGAGAACATTATAAACACATTTTTATGCAAAAGGAACCTAAAAATATATATATATTTATTTTTTGGGGGGGGGGAGACAGAATCTTGCCCTGTTGCCTGGGCTAGAGTGTCATGGCATCGGCCTAGCTCACAGCAACCTCAAACTCCTGGGCTTAAGCAATCCTTCTGCCTCAGCCTCCTGAGTAGCTGGGACTATAGGCATGCGCCACCATGCCTGGCTAATTTTTCTATATATTTTTAGTCATACAACTAATTTCTTTCTATTTTTTTAGAAGAAATGGGGTCTCACTCTTGCTCAGGCTGGTCTTGAACTCCTGACCTCGAGTGATCCTCCTGCCTGAGCCTCCCAGAGTGCTAGGATTACAGGTGTGAGCCACCATGCCTGGCCAAGCCTAAATATATAATAATATAAATAGGGCCTAAATATATTGAAAAACTTTCCTCTAAACCAACCAAATAGCTTATTAAAAAGGTGAGAGAACCTAACATTTCTCTACTTCACTAGAGACTCTTCAAATTCAGTCATGCCATTTCTACTCATTATAAGGTAGAGGACATTGACAACATTCTCAGTGGGCTTTGGATTCTAACCCAATGGCACCTCACTACAGGTACCCTCATATCTATGAGATCTTTCTCTTAATTCAGCAGGCCCTTGGTCACACTGTGAAAGCTTTGGGCTGGAGGAATTCTGGGTCACAATGTATTATATAAAATAATCATATTATTGTTTGTGTAGAACAAGGATGGGCAAACTATTAAATACAACCCAGGCCAAATCTAACCTGTCACCTGTTTCTGTAAATAAAGTTTTATTGGAACACATTCACTCATTTACATATTGTCTATGGCTGCATTCATGGTACAATAGAAGTGTTGAGTAGCTGTAATGAGACTGTATGATACAAATATTACTATCCGAGACTTTCCAGAAAAGATTTGTAGACCCTTGGCCTAGAATATGACAAATGTTGCCTTCTAAATAAGTATGCTGTAAACATATTTAAGAAGTTAGGTTTGGGATTTTAGAGTAAAAATTAACTATACCACTAGGGTGATATTTTCAGGGTTAATATTATTAAATCACAATTAAGGAAAGGTACTCTTATTTCTTTAAAGCACAGTTCTTATTCTCTTAACCAAAGAAAAGTAGAAGTAGATTTTACAATTTTATTGTGTGAGTGCCAATATTAATTCCACCACATGAGTTCCAATGGTATTTTAAAATCTATTTATAATTTATCCTGCAGAGTTATATCTAGGTATTTCCAATCACTACCATTCACCTTAGCCCTCTTAGCCTTAATAATCTAGAATTATCAGATTTGAAAATAAAAATTTAAGATGCCCATTAAGTTTGAATTTCAGATAAACACTGAATAATTTTAATATAAATATGTCCCATGCAATATTTGAAACAAAAATATGATAAAAAAATTATTTTCTGTTTATCTGAAATTCAAATTTAACTGGCTGCCCTGTAATTTACCTGGCAACCTTAATTCTATCCCAAAAACTGAAATTTACCCACCTACTGCTGTCCCCAGTGACCATAGACATTCCTAGGACAAATGAATTTTAGATAACTTTAACTGAACTTTTAAAACATATAATTACCTATATCCTAAAGGCAAATGGATAAAGAATTGTCAATGAATATTAAGACCAGTAGGTGAAAAGCTGATAGGAAAATGGATATTTTCGTGGTGCTTACATATCAACCCATACGTTACTTGCTGGTCAGAGGAAAAAAATATAACTTTACAACCTTTCCTCACTGTCTACTGCTACAGTGAGACGAGCAGACATTAAGTGCCTCATCGTGTGAAGCAAAGTGAAATACAAAGCATTAGCTGTGAATTAGTCTTGCCAAAAATGTTTAACCTGAATCTATCCAAGTCCTCAGATAAGGAGATCTGAATCTGGGTTCCATGGGTTTCTAAGGGGGTCTGTGGATAGAATTTAGGAGATTCATGATCTTGGATGGGGAGAAGATAAAGCCTCTATTTACTCTAACTTCTTACCAAAATTCAACATTTCCTTCCATTATATATGTAGACATCAGATTACAGTTGGTTTAACAATATCTGGGACTTTCAATCAGAGAAATCATAGAATTTTCATAAAACATTATGGTTTTGTATATTTTAAAATATCATTTACACTCAACTTTGAAATAGAAACAGGGATGGAGGCAGAGTTTTATCTATTACTAAAAATGTTACAAAATAACAAAATCCTACATTACAAAGACTTAGTAAAATATATTTTTTTATACCTACTTAGATGAAAGACGGTACAGCACGGCAAACTTTGGGAAATTACTTAACCCTTTTGTAGCTCTTTCTCATTTGCACATTGACACAACAACAGAACCTGTATATGGGTTTATTGTAAAGATTAAGTGAGATAACATATGAAAAAGCTCTTAGACCTGTGGCTGGCACTTAATAAGAAGCATGACGTATTTGTTATTGCTTAAAGTAAATATCATAAAGATGATATAAATATTATACTAAATATTGTAAAAGTCAATTCGGATTATAAAATATACAACATATAAAATTAAGCTAAGCAGAAGTTTGTCTTTGTGTATCTTCTTGATGAATTCTTTCTTCCCAACTGTAAATTATGCCACGAATAAGTATTGGTTGAGTTATGCTGTTCCTAACTAAAACAGGTAACAAAATGAGAACTACCTCATCTTCTCTCGAACCATTTTACCAGCCCACCTGCATCAGTGCTCACAAACTCCATCCTTTTCCCTATTACATTGCATGAACTTTCCAATCTCCTGAAATTATATAATTGATCTTTTGCAACATCAGTTTATCCTCTTTTATCTGATTATTTCCATTAATATGCAAACATAATATAATCCACTTTAAAAAACCCTCCCATGACCATTCAGCCCCTTGTATTTCTCTACTCTGCTTACCTTAACACTCTGAAAAAGTTATCTATACATCCCTTATTCAACTCATTCAAATTAGGTTTTCATCCACACAATGCCACCCAAAGGGTTCCTTACCAAGGTCACTTTTGCCAAATGACCAGCATCTAGTCAAGGTCCATGGTAACTCTCCATTGCCGCCTTCCTCCTTTAGCCCACAGCAGCATCTGACATGTTTCATCATTCCTTCCTCAAATATTTTCTTCTCTGAGCTCTTTACTTCAACAACCACCTATCCCTTCTCAGTTTCCTTAGTTGATCCTTCCTTTACAAAGCCACTGGAAATTAGAGAATCCCAAGTTCTCTCATCTACCGTTTCTCTATCTATTCTCTCAACTTTGATGATCTCACGATTTCCATAGTTTTAAATACTATTTATATATTAATAGTTATCAAACTTGTATCTCTCACCCAGATGTCTTCTCTGCCTAGCCCATTCATTGCCTATTCAGCATCTTTGCTCAACTGTCCAATGGCACACACCCCTCCTCTCACCCTAGTTGTTTTCATTTCAGTAAATGGGGCCAACATTTTGGGCTCAGGCCAAGGAGCTAGGATACACCTTTCATTCTTGTCTTTCCCTCACACTCAAAATCAAATCTAATAATATACTCTTTAAGGTCTATTTCCAAAATATATTCTGAATCCTATCATTTCTCATAATTTTCACAATATAGTCCATCCAAATCAACCTTTGCCTGGATACTTCAGCAGCCTTTTAAGTTATGTGCCTGCCTCTATGCTCACCTCCTCCACATAGGAGTCAGCATTGTATTTCTAAAGCATATTTTAGATCATGTTACTTCCATGCTTAAAATTCACCAATATCTTTCAAGGGTAAAGTAAAAAATCCTTACCATGTTCCAGAGTTCTCCATGGTCTGCATGATCTCCACCTCTCCAAATCATCACACTCCAGGCTCAATGGCCTTATTTCTCTGTCCCTCAAATGCACTACTCTGTCCTGCCATCAAGGCCTTTGCAATTGTTTTTGCTTCTTCTTTTAAAGCTCTTCCCCCTAGCAGTTCACATGACTGGAACTTTCTTACTACTCAAGTCACTATTCAACTATTACCTCCTCAGAGATTGCCTTATCAACAAAAACCAACCCATTATCCATTCTCTGAAACAATTTCCTATTTCATGTTTTTGATAGAATTGTCTTGTTTATTTATTTTTTTATGTCTTATGTTCTGTCTTCCCCCTCTATAAGCTTTTTAAGGCAAGAACTCAGTCTTATATACTTCTAAATTTCTGAATTCATAGAATGCTTGGCAGATAGCAGGCACTCAAATAAATACATGCCATTGAATGTGGAATTTAAAGGGTTAGGGGAACATGATGTTCAGTGGATACTTAGAAATTCAGAGCTTGAATTTAAACAGGTAATAATAGCAGAAATACAAAATTTGTAGTCACTAGCATAAAGGTAGATATAGACTATTGAAGCTTTCCAGGAAGAAACAGTAGAGAAAGAAGTTAGGAGGGTCCTTGACATAAATAAGCTAAGTATGTTCCCTCTAAGGAAACGTATCCGGGGGAAAGAGGCAGAGATTTTTTAAAAGGAGAGCACAGGTGAATGGTCTGAGAGAAGCAAAACCAGAAGAATTCACAAAAGCCAGGAAGCAAATGACTTTCCAAATCAATTAGATAGTGTCAAATATTACAGAGAGGTTGAGAATGATAGAAAAGGCTGGTGAATTTAGTAACTAGGAAGCCTTGTTACCCTTTTCCACCTTTAGTAAATTAACTGTATTGAAAAGATTAAAGAATAAACTCAAATCAAATCAAAAGTCCTGGAATATATATAATGTATGATTGACAGATCTCAGAGGGACAGCTATTGCAAAGCAGATTTAAGTCAGAGCTGATTGAAACAAGAGTCTGCAGAGTCTGGTTGAAGCAAAAGTCAGTTGAGGAGTTGGGCAAGGACTGAGTGGTAAGAATCTCAAGTCAGAAAATAAAAACTCTTCTGAGTTGTTTAGCAACAGAGGGGAATGCTGGGAAGGTATATCAAGGGGCTAGAATTGCGGAAAGAACTCTTCTTTCGAGGATAGAGGAATAATCAAGAAGTGGGGGAAAGAAGGGGGTAGGCACAGAGAGAGAGAGACAGGAAAGTACAAGAACGAGGGATGGTCAGTCCACCAAACACAATGAGATGAGGTGGGACTAGAGAAAACAAATGAAGGGCTTAGTCTGGTAACAAGTAGAGTCAATTCTTTCTCCTTTCACTTTCATTATTAATTGAATGAGCAAATGTAAATATCTATCACTGTCTGCCACACAGGAAATGCTCAATAAATCTTCTGTCCCCAATCCCATGCCCATATTTTTCTCACTACAAGTCAATCATCTTTCAAGTATATGCAAGAATTTAGTGTACCAGTTCCTCAGGCTGCCAGAACTCCCTGATTTTCTGTGCTTGAATGACCCAAGCCAGTGCCCTCCCACATGAAGAGAAGGTGGTTCTGCTGTAGCAGATCCTTTTACATGGCTGAAGAGACTCTATGTCACTCACCACCAACTGTTCCCAGTTCCAACGAGATACTACATTCCTGTGTAAGGCCCAAAGTAGGTACTAAAGGAATGCTTGTTGATTGAATGACTAATGGCTAGCATTTATTGAGCTCCTACTGGGGTGCTCAGAATGGTTCAAGCACTGTTCCCAGACCTTTTCATATATTAACTCATTAACACAGAACCCCATAGATATCATCATTCAATAAATAAAACCCTGAAGCACAAAGAGGATATCTTATTCACAGTCACATGGTAAGAGACAGAGTGGGGATTTGAACCTAGGAAAGTGTAATGTGTCTACTCCCCCAAAATCTATTCCTTTGCCCTAGGAAGGCAAGTTGCATAAATTCTCAGGAAGCCTGTTTTTCAAGAAGCTTCATTTACTTGGTTGATTCATGGGGTACTTCATTTATGACTTGTAAACTTCAGACAGATGACTTGTTCACATCTATAGATAATCATCTTCCATGACTCAAGCAGCATATTCAAGAGTCTATCAATCAGATTGAGTTTGGGGATTAGCTCAAGCTTTTGTATTTCTCAAGGACATCATTCAAACTATCCTAACAATAAAAATCCACCAATGTGTAATTATAATTATTATGATAAAAAGTGTATGATGTCTCAACTGGCTACACTGGATTTACTCATTTTTCAATTTAATTAAGACCATATATATTTATTAGAAACAAATATTTATATACACATGATTGCATTCCCAAAATGAGTTACTATTATCCACATCCCTACTACCTAGATTGTTTTTTAATTATTTCCCTTACCTCCCAATTGCACTTTCACTGTTTTAAGTTGTGAGGTCTCGGGATTTGAGAGTTAATTTCAACATGAGATGAATCAAACATGCTTCCTGTATTAACAGTATATGAGTTAATTACTCCACAAATATGCCTAGATACTTTGTTCTTTAATCAGAAAAAATCCAAATGGAATAATAACTTTCAATATTTTTAAGGATTCCTGCATACAAGCTGTCAATGGGGCAGTTTTTCTTCTTATATTTTCTGCTACAAGAATTCATAATGTGGAGTCTATAGGTAGTTATAGATTAAATTCAATATAAGGTGTCATGGAATACCTAAGCCTCAAGGGTAACTCATCTATGAGCTTTAAAAAAAAAAAAAAGCTAAGCACAGTTAAGTAATATTTTTAAAGTTCTACATTATTAAGTGAATTAATTTTTATAGTAGTAAAGTATGAATTTTCATACTCCCAGAACTACAAAAATAAATTTATATGAATTAAAACTTTTACTGTAAAAAATAAATATACTAGGGGCAAATATACTGTTAGAATGTGAAAATTTTGTTTAGCAACAAACAACCAAGAAATTATTGATTACTTGATTAAAAAAAACCAAAAAATTATTTTTCAAAAAGTAACAGAGATAATTAAGTAGAAACTTAACTACTACATATCAAAGGACACTAGAAAATTTAAAAGACAAATGACAAACTTAGGGAGAAATATATTACATTTTTATATGAAGGATATTTTAAATACACTTAACCCTTAAAGAATGTTGACAACTCAATAAGAGAAAGATGAACACAGCTAATAGGGCAAAGATATGCATGGATGAATTACCAGAAAAAAATACAAGTGACTAATAAATCTATAGAAATATATTTAACTTCATTAATAATCAAAAGATTTTTTAAATGAAATCATTTCTTAATCGATCAGGCTAATACAGGTGAATAAAAGTGAGGATACAAGAAAATGATACATTAATTTATCTTTGGATACAATGTAAATAGGCTCAAACATTTTTTAAGCTATTAGGAAATATTTGGGGAAAAATTATTTGTTCCAATAATTCTAATTCTAGGAGTTCATACTCAGTGTTACTAGCAGAAGTATGCAAAACTATGTATACAAAGATGTTAACTCCAGCACAGCACTGCTCATTATAATGGCACCTGGAAGACGCCTAAATGTCCATCAGTGGTCATTTATAATTACTACATAAGAGGGGGTAAACTTGGACTATATGAAGAGGGAACCCTTCTCTGAAGGCCTCTACTCTCCCAAGAAGAAGCTTTACTCTTTCCCTCTGCCCCTCACTTGCTCTTCCTCACCAGATGATCAGGACATGGACATGTTCGTTGGCATTTAACTGTTTAAGGTCACTGTCTACATAAAGCCCAGTCTCTCAATCAATCTCTCTCTCTCTCTCTCTCTCTCTCTCTCTCTCTCTCTCTCCTTCTCTCTGGTTGGCTTGCTACTCCTTCTCTACCAGGGCAATGATTTGTTGTCCTCCAAGGAAGGCATGTAGCTCCTCAGTCACTTCACCCAGGCTGGATGGATAAATTCAATTCAGAGAGTATTTTAGCTTCATGTCAAAATCACCTTCTCAAATTTAGCCTTATCAATAGTAAAGTAGCAACTGGATTTTAATTCCTGCCTGGCTCCTGAGTCTATTTATCAATTGGTTCAACATCTAAAGGAGAAATTATCATATTAATATCTCTAAAACTCACAAGAATGAAAGAATAGGCTCTACATGTACTCTCCATCAAATTGGCACTAACTGATCAGCACTATGGTGCTCATACAGTAGTAATATTCTTCAGGGATTGGGGGTTGGGGGTGGGTAAATTCACAACTAATGGACATGTTGAGTGTGGTAGGGGGGAAAAAGCACACCTCAAATCATGGTTTAGGTGTGGCAAAGTCATAACATGTAACCAAAATATTTGTACCCCCATAATATCCTGAAACAAATAAATAAAAAATATCTCCAAAACTTAAAACAATGGAATACATAGCCATTAAAAGTGGTTTCTCTCCATGGACTGACATGGAAAAAGGTCCATGGCATAGTAAATAATAAAACAATTTGCAGAATATTACTGGTAAAAAGTATGTATTTATATTTTTATATATTTATCATTTATATATGAATATGCCTAGAAAATGTTAACAACAGCTATTATCTCTGGGGATGGTTTTGGTGGGGAAGACTTTCATTATATACTTATTTCTGTAATTTTACAGAAGATCCATTCACTTACGGGACAACTTCTACATTAAAAAAAAGATGGATGAAAACATCAATTTATTGTGAAAAAGAAGAGGTGTTTCATCAAAATAGGATGAATAGGTGATCACATGGGGCCGTGATTCTTTCTGTTCTATAGTTGCAAACAATATGACTCCATAATTAGAAATGTGTGCATACATAGTCCCCCAGACTATTACAAAATAAGGTCATTTGCACATGGATTTAGTGAGGTAAAAATCCTGGTTAATGCTTTAACTGTATGAAACTTTGTTGATGAGGCATAAAATAATGAACAACAACAAAAAGAACACATTTCAAAATGTATGGTGTAAAAGTAGATTTATGTATTTAAAAGAGTGGTGTTTGATTTTTAAATTACTTTTTTAAGAGTCACATTCATTCTGCTACAGGCAGGAGAATCCGGGGGGATTAGCACTGGGCCTGAGATTGGGTAAAAAAAACCATCAGTGCCATGGGGAGGAGAGGTACCTCCTGACCACGCCCTCACTGAGCATTATGCAGATTAGAGTGAGCCACACAGGCTCTGATTTCCCCCAAGGATTGATGAACAAGTACAAAATAATAGGAAGTGACAGGAAACAGACGACTGAGGTCTAATTTAATGTCATTTGAAGAGACAATATACCTTAAATAGGTCTTCAGAAATTACAGGTTACAAATAAGATAAGGGAAACGTGTTTTTATCATTTTAGTTCACTAATATAAGTTTCTTTGTGAAAGGAAAGAGATTATTTGTTCTATAATTTAAAAGGATTTGCTAACTTAGGGTAATTTATGCTTCTTACCTTAATAATTTAACCAATATAAGAAATAAATTATTATGAAAAGTTCTACAATTAAAGGATGCAAATTAACATATTTATGTACTTAATATTTTAAAATATTCATGTCATATGAATCAAAGTTAAATAGGACATTTTAATAGTTATATATTTAATTGACGCATATACATGACTATAGGTAAGCTCTTTCATCAAATCCATGTCCAAAATATGATTAGAAGTCTGACATTAAAAAAAATTAATTTATCTAAAGTAAATTCAAGTATGTGTGAACAACTAAAATAGAAGTTTCTTAGCGGCCAGGAGCAGTGGCATGTGCTTGTAGTCCTAGCTACTTAGAAGGCTGAGGTGGGAGGGTTGCTTGAGCCCAGGAGTTTGAGGCCTGCCTGGGCAATACAGCAAGACCCTATTCTCTAAAAAGAAAATAAATTGACAATTTTTGAATTTTAAAAATAACAAATTTCTGTTCAATATTAGTAATATAATTATAAATTATGTTATGCATATGTATAGATATGAAAACACATGCATAATATAGACGTGTGTTATGTGTATACATACTCACAAAATCTCCAGTTAGCCAAAATTTTAAATCTTTTTTAGTTTCTACTTAAAACTTGTCAGCTACTTCTCTGCCTAAAAATGGAGACAGCAAGTCCACTTTTGTTCTAGAAAGAAGCTCTAGAGTGGCCCTTGTTAGTTTCACAAACATAGGCCAAATAGACAGTTGATGCTCGGGGGAAGGGTGTCAGAGAGTCTTATTTGTGGTTGCCCATCCCATGCCTCAGTCACACAGAGCCAAGGAGCATCTAGGGCAGAATGTGATGGAGTTCCTGCCCCTTTCCCTTTAGAGCAATTAAAGCTGTTAGCACAGCTTCACTAATGCAATGAGATGGTCCCCAATGAGGTGTGTTAATAGGAAAGGACACAAAGAAACTTCAAAAGGGAGAATCCCAGAGAAACACTGGAATTCCTACTAATCTGAGCAGAAAGGGGCTACAACAATTAATATGAATATTAACATTATTTTCCCCTGGTGGCAAGGGATATAGAAGATAGACATGGACAGAGGATTGCTAGACAGATGATTAGATACACATATACATTTCCTAATGCTTATTAATTGGAAAATTTAGAATGAATTATTAATTTATAATACATACATACAAAAACCTTGAGGTAAATTTATGCTGTAAAAGTCTACAGCATCTGAATTGAGATTTCAGAATCCATGGATGTGTACACCTACTACTCTGTACTCTTGAGAAAAACTTTGACTTGCTCAGCTGCAGTTATAGACAGTAACCATTTGCAAAAGGGGCAGATCTATACCCAAGAGTTCAAACTACTTAAGAATCCTAACCTGGACATTTAGCCCACTGCAGACGTCAACCCTACTGAAGTGACAAATGGATGTCATAAGACCAAACTGGGGATTCTCGTCCCAGATCAGTTAAGGTATCTGGATGTCATAATCCCAAGAAAGATGCAGCAGAAACCACCTCCAGCCATCCCAAAGCTTACTTAATAGATAAGCCTACATAGTGCTAGCCACTCAAAGACTTAGCTTTCCCAATATGGGACAGAGATGCTACATGGCCTTTGGTTTTAAAAGACCTACCCCATTTTCCCACCAATGAACCTCGTACTGAAGCCTAGACTCTGTGCTGGTTGGGTTTCCTGCTTTTACTCTCAGAACAGCCAGAGTGGGTTTTTTAGAGCATAAATCAGTTCCACTTATCCTTCAGTGTTTGGTTCCTTTTTCTTTATTTTTAAAATTAATAGTACAAGTGAATAGTAATATGTTTATTAATTAGCATAAGCTCGGAATACATTTCTCTTAGAAACAACATTACAAATGGGGTTAGAAGGGCAATAAAGGAGAATCCTTCCTGCTGGGGCAAATCACTCACCCTCACCCACACTGAAGCTACAAAAGGGAGAGGGAGGAGATAGAAAAGGGAGGTGGAAGGCACACTCAAATTTTAACATTTCACAGAAGTGTCAAAAGCAAGAAGCTCTTCTTTCTACAAAGATAAAGAAATTATGGCAAGAAATGATACAATGCCTTTATGTTTTGCCTGTGCTAATTTGCACATTTGAAAATAGGTAAGTCTATTTGTAAGAATATAGAAATTTGTATGTATAAACTGAAGTATATAGACTTCACAATGATTTTAAGTCAATTTAAGAGAAAACTAAGTTTTTAGATTTTCTCATCTGGAGGACTATAAACAACTCAAGTAGATTTTGAAAACCTGTCATAGTAAATTAAATCACAAATGAGTAGAGTATATATAGGTACAAAGGAATTGCACAAACTAGTCCATATCATCTTTCTGCAAATTAGATATATAACAGAAAACCAGAAGTTACTTGGTAGGAAAAGATTCAAACACTATTACTAGAAATTACATCTTATAAAGAAAAAAAATGCACTTCCATATGTGCTATCCCATTGATTGTACACTGGAACTATTCTGTTTAAGGAGGAAAGTGCATACTCAATGCAAAGGGGAATTAATTATTGTGAAACAGGATATTTTAAAAATAAGAAGTAGTAAAACACATACTGCTATAAATGATCCAACATTTGATCCCATATGTATGCTATATGGTTTCCTTTCTAACTTAAAAAAAAAAGCCACTAAAGTAATGCCATTTTATTTGTGTAGAATTGTCAGAGAAATAATATGTAAGTGGAATTCAGCTAAAAAAAATAGTTCTTTTCATGTGTACTCTATATCTCTGTCCATGTCCTCTAACAAAGGTTGTGTGTCTAGCTTGCTTTAACTATTGGCTATTATTTGGAAATCTATGTTATATATTTCAAAGAAACATCAACATCACGAAATGCAGAAATATCACCTCTCTAAAGTATGTACCCACTAAATGGAAAAAGACTACATACTGCATCTTTATCTTTTAACTGTTACTTTTACTTTTAACAAAATCAGTCATAAAGATTTCCAAAGCAGAAAATATAATCATAGAAAGATTATTTGTTAATTGAGAACATTGAAAGAGAAAGAAGAGAAAACATTTCTAATTTGTACTGAAGTTCTCATAAAAGTCAAAACACCAGGAAACTATGCAATTGGTAAACACATTGGTATAAAATACAAGATTCTATAGTCATTATCACCATTGTTATTCTTCTCCTCAAAAGCTTTTGTCTTGTTACTCTAAGAATAAATGTTTACAGGAAAAAAATTAATGACTTCCTTTTCAAATTCTATTTGCTATGTTTCTAACTTCAAGTCACTATTTAAATGTAACAAATGATTCTGTTTTCCTTAAACAGACATCACTTTTTTACAGCTATTATCATTAGAATGCTGCCTTGATTTTTATTTTTCCCAACATCAGGTTATTTGGGTTACATTTGCTGCCCATTGTCCAATGACATTTGCAGAGGGCTTCAAGAACTAAATTCTATCTTTTATGGTATCAGCATAAACATATTTTTATAAAAGGAAAAAACAGGGTCATGATAAGATCTAACAGCTAAATGTCAAACAGCTGATAGGTTAGAGAGGATTAAAAATTCAGAGTCTAACTTTGAATGACATTAATACTTCAAACCTGTATTCTCCCTTTTAACTTTAAAGCTTTCCACCTTCAACCTCCCTTCCCCATTCCCATGAACTGGCATATTGGTTGTGCACCAAACCTGGAAAACATCCCAATTATATGGCAAGGTCCTGATTCTTAGTAAAATTTAGTGGGTACATATATCATTTTGCGGAAATTGGATAGCAGAATTTCTGAGCATGTGAGGCGCTGCTTTAAAGTAATGAGGCTGATTCTCATGCATGGCTTGAAGAAGCAGGGAAGGAGTGATCACATTAAGGACAAGTTTAAACAAGCTTTGACGTGGAATAACAGTGCTCTGAAGGCTGAACAGTCCATGCTTGAGATGGTGAGAAGGAAACACACAGAGACACTCACACATATACATAGCCCACATTTAAAGCAAATAATTTAGAGTAAAAAAAAAATTTTACAGTAAAAAATATTCTTACAGTAAAAATTTTAGAATAAATTTAGATTTTAAAAAATTATCTGTATGTGAAATTAAATCTACAAAGGAATACACGATCTGTTTAAAGAAGCTGGAGAGGATACAGTTGCATCAAAAAGATTTTTTTTAAACTGATCTCAAAAAGTTTATGAAAAAAATAAAAAATACTCTCATAATACTTCAATCTAATGGAGTATCAGAATCAACTCTAGAGCACTTTTAAGAGACTAGATGCCTGGTCCTGCCCCAGGTCTGCTGAACATGAATTAAGCAGAGGGGACCTGTGTGATTCTGATGCTGTCAGGCTTGGAAACCACTTACCTCAAAACAGACAATGTTGAAGGTATGATACTTAGTGTATCCAAATAAATAATTTAAAGAAAGATGACTAAAGAGTTAAACTTAGTCAAATAATCAGATTTATTCTAAAAGAAAATTTGACAAAGGTTTTCACTCTTTTACTGCTTTATCAACAAATATGTACTGAATGCCAACTAAGAACAAGGCGCTAGGCAGCTGACTGGATATGAGAAAAGAGAGATGATATGATTATGATGATGATAATACCTAATATTTATTGTTTTCTATGTGCCCGGCACTGTTTTGAGCATATATAAATATTAACATTTTTAGGTATTATCTCAGTGTTTACAGGTATTATCTCACAAAAACCCTATCATTAGCCCCATTTTCCAGATGAGAAAACTGAAAACAGGAGTTGACTAATTTGCCCAAGGCCTCCGAGCTGGTTAAACAGTATAGCTTGGACTTGAACGCAGGCAATCTGACTCCAGCACCTATGTTCTTAAGCAGTATAGTATACTGGCTTGGCCAGAGAATTAAAAATGTTGCTCTTAAGATCTGCCATGAATTTTGAGTGAACAGAAAGAGCAACAACTTAATATCAATACCCCTGTACTGTGAGAAGTCCATGTCAAAATCACCAGTGAAGTTGATTTTATTTCTTTTACATAAATGATGTTCATATAAAATTCATACCACAATGCAAAACAATAAGAATTCTTATATACAATTGCAGAAGCATTTAGAAGATTTTCTGAAACATGTAATAGGCTATATTTATCTAATAATTAGTTTCTAATAAAAATCTTCAGCCTAATAGTATATTCTTGATGAAACTATTTTTGATACTTAACACTAATTTTTTCACCTTATTTGACAAAAATTACTTTTTATATTTCAAAAAATTTAAATTTACCCTGAAAGGATGAAAATATCATTGAGGATATTCAAAAGAATACAATTAAAATAAATCCAAAATGATTTTCAATGAAGCATTATTGTTAAATTAACCTCACAAGATTGCAGGCTGTGTGCTGTGCAGAAGCTGTGTAATTTCTAATGTTTGTATATTTTTATCCATGTATACTCAAGTCCAAGTTGTTTGTTTTTTAAATCAGATGCATTATGTTATGATTACACTTTGTATTTTGTATTAGAATTTTATATAATACAAATCAACATTTTAGAGATTCAACACAGGTATGATTTTAAAATTGATGTTAAAAATCTATTTTGAATATGCAAAGGACCATTTGAACAATAAGACTATTACTCAGCTCAAACTACCATAACAAAACCCCATAGACTAGGTGGCTTAAACAACAACGATTTATTTTCTCGTCGTTCTAAAGGCTGGAAGTCTAAAATCAGGGTGCGAACATGACCAGTGTCAAGTGAAGGCTCTCTTCCTACCTTGGAAATGGCTGCCTTCTGGCCATATTCTCACTAGACAAAGAAAGAGAGAGAGAGAGACCTCGTATCTCTTCTTCTTCTTTTTTTTTTTGGGGGGGGCACAGAGTGTCGCTCTTGTGCCCTGGCTAGAGTGCCAGCCTAGCTCACAGCAACCTCAAACTCCTGGGCTTAAGCTATCCTCCTGCCTCAGCCTCCCGAGTAGTTGGGACTACAGGCATGCGCCACCATGCCCAGCTAATTTTTTCTATATATTTTTTAGTTGTCTAGCTAATTTCTTTCTATTTTTAGTAGAGACGGGGTCTCACTCTTGCTCAGGCTGGTCTCAAACTCCTGACCTCGAGCTATCCTCCTGCCTCGGCCTCCCAGAGTGCTGGGATTACAGGCGTGAGCCACAGCACCCAGTCCGTGTCTCTTCTTATAAGGACATTAACTAATCCTACTGGATCAGGGCCCTATCCCATGACCCTTATTTAAACTTAATTATTTACATAAAGGCTCTATTTCCAAATACAGTCACATTGAAGGTTTGGTCTTCAACAAATGAATTTTGGGGGAATACAAAGACTAAGTCCATAATATTCCCATGCCTGGTCCCTGCAAATTCATGTCCTTCTCACATGCAAAATACATTTATTTTATTCTAGAAGTCCCAAAAGGCTTAATTCATTCCACCATCAACTCTACAGTCTAAATTCCAGAGTTTCAACTAAATATCATCTAAGTCAGATATGGGTGAGACTCAAGGTATAATTCATCATGAGGCAAAATTCCTCTCCAGCTGTGAACCCGTAAAACCAGACAAGTTATGTGCTTCTAAAATACAATTGTGAAGCAGCATAAGATAGACTTCCTCAATCTAAAAGGGAAAAATCAGAAGGAGGTGGTGATGTGTCCCAAGCAAGTCCGAAACCTAGAAATACAAATTTCATTAGATCCTAAGAGTAAATCCTCTTTGGTTCGATACTCTGCCCTCCAGGCCTACTGGGGTGGTAGTGGCCCTTCCCCTATGTCTCTGCCCCACTCAGAGGGTGCGTGTTGGTCCTGTCCTTGGAAACCAGCACGGAAGTAGCCTTGCACCGGGTCTAGGTACTCTAGGCCTGTGGTGAGAGTGGCAACACTAATGATCTCTGAATCGCCTTTGAGGTCTTTCCCTTTTTATGAAGATAGTGCACGTTCATAGCAAAATAGCTCTATGATTTTATCACATAAAAACCAGGAAGTCTGACAGCCTTTATTCCATCTCACTTCTCCATCCCTTTTAGTTCAAATTGGCAATATCTCTGCTGGTATAATCTCATCTCTATTCTTGGCCTCTGCTGAGATGGGTGATTTAGTCTATGAGTTACGCCCATGATCTCTTTGTCAAATGGTTGTTCAGCCACACTCTTAGTGTTCTCTTCAGAGCAAGCTTTCTCATTTTTTGCAATATGGATGAGCTAAGAATTTTCCGAATCTTCAAGCTCTGGTTCCTTTTTGCTTAACAATTCTGTCTTCAATTCATCTCTCTCCTTTCACATTTTACTATAAGTAGTCAGGAGGAACCAAGAATTTCCCTCAACATTTTGCTAAGAAATCTCCTCAGCTGAATATCCAATTTCATCACTTGCAAGTTCTAACTTCTGCAAAACACTAGAATACAGTTCAGCCAAGTTCTTTTCCGCTTTATAATAAGGATCATCTTTCTTCCAGTTTCCAATAACATCTTGCTCATTTCAACCTAAGACCTCACCAGAGTTATCTTAACATATGTATTTCTATCATCATGTCAAAATTCTTCCAGTCTCTACCTATTACCCACTTCCAAAGCCACTTCCACATGTTTAGGTATTTGTTACGACCCCCCACCTCTTGGTAACAAAATCTGTCATAATCAGCTTGGGCTGTCATAATAAAATACAATAGAGTGGGTGGTTTAAAAAACAGAAATTTATTTTCTCACAGTTCTGGATGCTAGAAGTCTAAGACCAGGGTGCTAGCACAGTCATGTTCTGATGAGGGCTCTCTTCCTGGCTTGGAGATGGCTGCCTTCTGGCTGTCTTCTTATATGGCAGAAAAAGAGGGACAGTGAGTTCTCTGCTATGTCTTCTTATAAGAACACTAATCCTATTGGATCAGGGCCTATTCTAATGACCTCTTTAAACCTCAATTACTTCTATAAAGGCCCTATCCCCAAATTCAGTTACATTAGGGGTTAAGGCATCAACACATGAATTTGGGGGGGACCCAAACATTCAGTCTATAGCAAAGACATTTGGTTAATTAACAAGTATATGTATAATGTTTACCCTTGAGAGTAATACAATCAGTGCTAATAAAAACAATAAAATATTTATATATTAAACTATCAAATATTAAAATATTATACCTGATCCTGAAATAGTAATATTGATATAAGTCTTTTGAAAGACTTACCAAGAGACTTATATAGTCATAAACTTAGACTTAATAATTTTCGATTTGGGCACTATCCTAAATAGATAATTACAAAGATGTTTATTGCAGGAAAACAAAAAAACAATGCAATTGTACACCAATAGAAAAATGGTTATTAAGTACAGTATGATATAACCATAGTTGACCTTCTTAGCATTGCAAAGACATATCATTAACTATTATTGGATAAATAAGTCACAGAAGGTATGTATGTGTGTATGCATGTGTGAGAAAATGAAGAGAAATGAAGAGAAATCTTAAAAACTGCTGGTAAAAGTATAAACTAATATAATAGCCATGTAATATAATTAGATAATAGGCCACAAAGATATGCACACTCTTTACATAACAATTTTACTTCTAGATATATGCCCTGGAGAAATCTTAATACACGTACATAAGGTGTAATGTAAACAAATATTTATAGGAGCACTGTAACAGTAAAATCTAGAAACACTAAATGTCTGTCAACAAGTAATTAGATAAATAAATTGTAGGATATTTAGACAATAAAATACTGTATGGCAATTAAAAATCAGTGCAAAACAGCTTTATATTTCAGCATAGATATGTCTCATGAACATGTTGCAAGTGTAGAGTAACATGTATATTATATCATTTATTGAAGTGTAAAACAGGCAAAACTTACATATATGTAAATACATATACACTATACATATGCATATAAAATACGCCTGGAAATTCATAATGGGTTACCTCTAGAGAGGAGGCACAGGGAAGGGAAATGCTATATTTAAGTTTTATTTCCTGAAAAGAGAGACTGAAGAAAGAATTTGATAGAGTTGGATTTGGGTTGTACAAATGTTTATCCTAATCTTTTATGTCTGGAATATTTCATTATTTTAAAATAAGGAAAAAAAAGAATCATATTCTGATTCCACATAGGAAAGTAGGAAACACAAAGCTAGGAAGGAATATGATATGATTACTAGACAACAATAAGAATGATTTGACTTAAAAAGAGATCTAGCATTAAGGAATGAGGAGAAATAAATTTGAACTGATAGGAGAATCTTGATGATGGAATATTTATGGAACCAGGCTAAGGAATATTAGAGGAAAGACAGTGTCCATATTTAGAATATACTTTTCCCTTATATTTGAAATTCTGAAACTAAATGCCTTAATCATAGGCAAACTGCTGTAGCTGCAGCTTTCTTCTCTAACGGAAAACTGAAGGTGACTCATACCCTAGCTCAGCGTGGTGATTACCACAGAAACAATCCAAAATGAAACACACAGAGAAAAAGGACCAAAAAGGAATAAACAGCAGACTAACATTGTATAACTGGGGTCCAGAAAAATAGGTCAGAGAGTTAGGAACAGAAAAAGTTTTTTAAGACATAAAGGCCAAAAATTTTACAAATGTTAGAACCCAATATATCCAAGAAGTTTAATGAATCTCAAGCAGATAAATCCCTCCTATAGAAAGATAAAAGGCATATTATAACCAAATTTTTAAAAATTGATAAATATAAACTTATAAAATCAATATAAAAAACTCATTACATAAAAAGAAGTTAAGATAATAATATCCAATGTCACATCAGATACTTGTGATGAATAGAACAACATCTTTAAAGTCTGGGAGAAAAAAAATCTATTGACATAGTTCATGATTCTATACTCAATGAAAATATCTTTCAATAACGCAGGTGAAATCAAGACTTCAGGATGCCTGTGGTCCCAGCTACTTGGGAGGTTGAGGCAGGAGGATACCTTGAGCCCAGGAGTTCAAGTCTAGCCTGGGCAACACAGTGAGACCCTATCTTTAAAAAAAAAAAAAAGCTTTAACAAAAGAAATGTTAAGGGAAGTTCTTCAGGCAAAAGGAAAACAATCCAAGTTACCACTTGGATATAACAAGGAATAAAGAGTGCCAAAACCCATACATATATGGGTGAATAAAAAGATATTTTTTCTCATTTTTAAATCTCTTCAAAAGATAACTGTTTAAATAAAAATATAACAATATTTCTGGAGATATTAACTTGTAAAAATAAATACATGACAACAGCAGCACAAAGAACAGAAGGGATATTATATAAGTTTCTTACACTATAATGAAGTAATAAATATCACTCAAAGATAGATTATGAATAGCTAAATACATATATTGAATATCCTAGAGCAACTACACAGTTATTCAGACATAAAAACAAAGCAAAAAAATATATAGCTAATAAGCTTGTTATAGAGATAAAGTGAAATTTAAAAAAAAAGTATATAAAAGAAAGCAGCAAAAAAAGGTAAAAGGAAAAAAACAAATGAGACAAATAGAACAAAAATGACAAGATAGAATAATTAACCCAATTGCTATATTGAAGGACAAAGCAGTGCCCAAATACATTCCTTCTAAAAGACAGAATATAAAGACAAAGGTAAAAGGACAGAAAACAGCATTTCATGATAACATATATGAAAATAAAGTTGAAGTAGCTATATTAACATAAAACAAAGTAGACTTTAGAACAAAAAAATACTACTAGGAATAAAGAGGAACACTTCATAATGACTTTTTAAATGAATAAAATTATTTCTTTAAAATATAAAATAATTTTCTTTGCTCAGTTGCCTTTTTTTTTTTTTTTTGTCATTGTTGTTGAGACAGAGTCTCACTGTGTGTCCCTGGCTAGAGTGCAGTGATATCATTGTAGCTCACCACAAGCTCCAATTCCTGGGCTGTAAGCGACCATTCTGCCTCAGCCTTCCGGGTAGCTGGAACTACAGGCGTGCGCCACAACACCCGGCTGGGTTTTGTTATTTTGTGTATTTTTTTTTTCTTTTTCTTTTTGGTAGACACAGCGTCTCACTCTTGCTCAGGCTGGTGTTGAACTCCTGAGCTCAAGCAATCCTCCCACCTCAGCCTCCCAGAGAACTAGGATTACAGGCGTGAGACACTGCATCTGGCACATAATGATTTTTAAGTCAATTTTCAAGAAAATATAACAATCCTAAATGTGTATGGACCCAACAACAGCTTCAAAGTACATGTAGAAAAACTGAGAGAACTGAAAGAAGAAAAAGACAAATTCACAATTACAGTAAAGATAACAGAAGACTCGAATAACATTATCAACCAGCTTGAGCATATTGGCATTTAAGAACACTTCAACTAACAAAGCAAGACAAATATGGAATATTAATTTAGACTATATTTTGAGCCATAAAACAAATCTCAAACATTTTCAAAGAATTAAAATTATAATCAGTATGTTCTCTGACCACAGTGGAAATAAACTAGAAACCAATAACAGAAAGACATATGGAAACCCCAAAGTAATTGGAAATTAAATAATGTACTTCTAAATAAAAGATGTAGAAATCACAAGGAAATTTTTTAAATCTTTTAAACTGAAGAAAAATGGAAACACAGCATATTGAAATTTGATAGGCATAGCTAAAGTTTTGTGGGAAATTTATAGCATTAAATGCTTATATTAGGAAAGTAGAAGCCAGACACCGTTGCTTATGCCTGTAATCCCAGCAGTTTGGAAGGCCAAGGCAGGAGGATTGCTTAAGGCCAGGAGTTCAAGATAAGGGTGGGCAATATAACAAGACCCTGTCTCTACAAAATATTTAAAAATTAGTCAGGCATGGTGGTGTGCACCTGTAGTTCCAGCTACTCAGGAAACTGAGGGAGGAGGATCACTTGAGCCCAGGAGTTTGAAACTGCAGTGAGCTATGATTGTGCCACTGCACTCACAGAGCAAGATCATGTCTCTAATCAATAAATAAATAGTAAAAAGGTCTAAAATCAATGATCTAAGCTTTCACTTTTAGAAACTAGAAAAGGTATCAATTAAGACCTACATAAGCAGAAGTTAATAAATTAATAAAGCACAAATTCAATGAAATAAATATCAGACCAAAGATAGAAAATTAATTAAATCAAGAGCCATTTTTTGGAAAATATCAATAAAATTGATCAACTTTTAGCTGTATCAGTTAAGAGAAAACGAGAGGCTAGAAAGTATCAACACAAAGAATTAAAATACAAATTCTACAGACTTCAAATACATATTAGAATACTATGAACATATTTATGCCAATAAATTTGTCAATTTAGATTAAAGGGACAAATTCATTCAAAGATTATTAAACTACTAAAGATCAGTCAAAAATAATTATATCACATAAATAGCTATATGTCTACTAAAAAGTTTAATTCATAATTAAAAACTTACCTACAAACAAAACTCCAGACACAGATGGTTTCACTTGTGAATTTTACCAAAGATTTAAGAAATAACACAGATGCTAAACAAACTTGGAAAATAGAAGAGGAGGAAATGCTTTCCAACTCATTTTATGAAGCCAGCATTACCCTAATACCAAAGTCAAACAAAGACATTAGAAGAAAAATAAACTATAGGCCAATATTTCTCATGATCAGAGAAAAGCTAAATACATATATAAAGTCATTAATAGTATTTCAAAAATCAATTCAAATATATATAAGGCAGATAATACATCATCATTTATCTAAGAAATGTAACATTTATTTAACATTTAAAAATCAATCAACAGACCAGCCTGAGCAAGAGTGAGACCCCATCTCTACTGAAAAATAGAAAGAAACTATCTGAACAACTAAAAATATATAGAAAAAATTAGCCAGGCATGGTGGTGCATGCCTGTAGTCCCAGTGACTCAGAAGGCTGAGGCAGAAGGATTGCTTAAGCTCAGGAGTTTGAGGTTGCTGTGAGCTAGGCTGACGCCACAGCACTCTAGTCAGGGCAAAAGAGTGACACTCTGTCTCCAAAAAATAAATAAATTAATTAAATTAAATTAAAAAATAAAAAATAAAAAAAATCAATCATCATAATTCACTATATTAACAGCCAAAATATATATACATATATAAAAGTCTCAATAGCTGCATAAAAATGTATTTAACAAAATATGTGATATAAATTATGCCCTGAATAAGCAGAGATGAGACCCACAAATTCTCACATCTCCCCTGGGAACCAAAAGGAAACAAAGTTGAAAGTCAGAAAGGTCACAAATATCAAGTGCCAATGACCAAGTGGGATTTATATCTGGAATGCAAGGATGGTTCAACATAGAAAAATCAATGAATATAATACCCCACACATTAACAAAATGAAGAACAGAAACCACATAATCATCTCAATTGATGCAGAAAGAGCATTTGACAAAATTCAACATATTTTTATAATAAAAACACTCAACAAACTAGGAGTAGAAGAAAATTATCTCAATATAATAAAAGCCATATATGAAAAGCCCATAGTTAATATCATATTCAAAAGTAAAAGACTGAAAGCTTTTCCTCTATGGTCAGGAACAAGGCAAGGATGCCCACTCTCACCACTATTATTCAACATAGTAATGGAGTTAGAGACCAGCCTGAGCTAGAGCAAGACCCTGTCTCCATAAAAAATAGAAATATTAGTCAAGATTGGTGGTGTGCACCTATAGTTCCAGCTACTCAGGAGGCTGAGGCAGGAGAATCACTTAAGCTCAGGAGTATGAGGTTACAGTGAGCTATGATGATGCCACCGCACTCCAGCCTGGGCGATGGAGCAAGACCTTGTCCCCCCCCTCCAAAAAAAAAAGGAAAAGAAATTATCTGAAGGTATACAACTCACTGGTAACAGTAACTACACAAATACAGAATACTCTATTGTAATTGTGGTGCATAAACCACTTATATCTTGAGTAGGAAGATGAAAAGACAAACCTATGAAAACTAACTGCAATAACTTTTTGAGAGATAGCTCGTATAAAAGGATATGGATGGAAACAACAAAAAGTTAAAAAGCTGGGGTGGTGGATTTAAAGGGTGGAATTTCTGTTTGCTTGTTTATTTGTTTGTAAGCAGAGTTGTCATATGTGTAAAATAGTTGGTCATAAAATGTTTTTTTACAAGCCTCATGGTAACCTTAAACCAAAAAACCTACAACAGATATAGAAAAAATAAAAAGCAAGGAATTAAAACGTGCTACCAGAGAAAATCACTTTTAACAAAGGAAGATGGAAGGGCGGGAGGGAAGGAGGGAGGGGAGGGAGGGAAGAGGACCACAAAACAACCAGAAATCAAATAACTACATGGCAGTAGTAAGTCCTTACCTACCAATAGCATTGAATATGAATAGACTAAATGCTCCAATCAAAAGATATAGAGTGGCTGAATGGATAAAAAACAGGAGCCAAATATATCTTGTCTGCAAGAAACACACCTCCCCTTTAAAGACACACATAGACTGAAAATAGAGAGATGGAAAAACATATTCCATGGAAATGGAAACCAAAAAAGAGTAAGAGTAGCTATACTTCTATCAGATAAAATAGTTTCAAGAAAAAAGCTATAAGTGACAAAGAAGGTCGTTATATAATGATAAAGGGGCCAATTCAGCAAGAGGATATAACAATTCTATATATATAATCATCCAACAGGGGGCACCCTGATATATAAAGCAAATATTATCAGAGCTAAAGAGATAGACCTCAATACAATAATCATTGGAGATCTCAACACTCCACTTTCAGCATTGGACAGATCATCCAGACAGAAAATCAACAATGAAATGTTGGACTTACTATAGACCAAATGGACCCAATAGATATTTACAGAACATTTCATCCAGCAGCTGCAGAATACATGTTCTTCTCAGCTCATGGATCATTCTCAAGGCCACAAAACAGGTCTTAAAAAATTCAAAGAAATTTAAATAATACCAAGTATTTTCTGTGATCAGAATGGAATATAACTATAAATCAATAACAAGAGGAATATTGGAAAATATACAAACACATGGAAATTAAACAATAGGCTCCTGAATGACCAGTGGGTCAATAAAGAGATTAAAAAAGAAATTTAAAAATTTATCAAAACAAATGAAAATGAAAATACAAGATATCAAAACCTATGGGATACTGTAAAAACAGTAATAAGGGGAAAGTTTATAGCAATAAGTGCCTACATCAAAAAAGCAGAAAAGCTCCAAATAAATAACCTAACAATACATCTCAAAGAACTAGAAAAACAAGAGCAAAACAAACACATAATTAGTAGAAGAAAAAAATAATAAAGATCAGAGCAGAAATAAATAAAATTGAAACAAAAAAATACAAAAAATCAATGAAATAAAAACGTGTTTTTTAAAAAAGATAAATAAATAGACAGACCTTTAGTCAGACTAAGAAAAAAGGAGATAAGACCCAAATAAAATCAGAGATGAAAAAGGAGACATTACAACTGATACTGCAGAAATCTAAAGGATTATTAGAGACTAAGTAAATACATGCCAATAAATTGGAAAACCAAGTAGAAATGGATAAATTCCTAGACACATATAACCTACCAATACTGAACCAGGTAGAAATCCAAAACCCAAATAAACCAATAACAAGTAACAAGATAGAAATAGTAATAAAAAGTCTCCCATCAAAGAAAAGCCCAGGACCCAATGGCTTCACTGCTGAATTCCAAGCATTCAAAGAACTAAAACCAATCCTACTTAAACTATTCCCAAAAATTGAAGAGGAGGGAATTGTCTCAAATTCATTCTACAAGACCTGTATCACCCTAATATCAAAACCAGACAAAGAGACAACAAAAAAAGAAAACTATAGGCCAATATCACTGATGAACATAGATGCAAAAATCCTCAACAAAATACTAGCAAACTAAATTCAACAACACATTAAAAAGATTATTCATCATGATCAAGTGGGATTCATCCCAGGGATGCAAGTGTGATTTAACATATGCAAATCAATCAACATGACACTTCATATCAACAGAACAAAAGACAAAAGCCATATGATCATTTCAATTGATGCTGAAAAAGCATTTAATAAAATTCAACATTCCTTCATGATAAAAACTTTAAAAAGTGGGTATAGAAGGAACTTACCTCAACACGATAAAAGCCATATATGACAGACCAACAATGAGTATCATACTGAATGGGGAAAAACTGAAAGCCTTTCTTTTAAAATGTGGATCAAGACAAGGATACCCACTTTTATCATTGTTATTCAACATAGTACTAGAAGTTCTAGCTAAAGCAATCAAAAAAGAAAAAGAAATAAAGGGCAAACAAATTGGAAAAGAAGAGGTCAAGTTATCCTTGCTTGCAGATGATATGATCTTATATCTGGAGAAATCTAAAGACTCCACCCAAAAACTATTAGAACTAATAAATTCAATAAACTTGCAGGATACAAAATCAACATACAAAAATTAGTAGCATTTGTATATGCCAACAATAAGCAACCTGAAAAAGAAAATAAGAAATTAATCCTATTTATAATAGCTACAAATAAAATAAAATATCTAAGAATAAACTTAATCAAAGAAGTGAAAGATCTCTATAATAAAAACTATAAAGCTTTGGTGAAAGAAATCGAAGAGGACACAAAAAAATGGAAAGATATTCCATCCTCATGGATTGGAAGAATCAATATTGTTAAAATGTCCATACTACTCAAAGAAATATATAGATTCAATGAAATTCCTATCAAAATACCAACATTCTTCACAGAAATAGAAAAAATAATCCTAAAATTTATATAGAACAACAAAAGACCCAGAATAGCCAAAGCCATCCTGAGCAAAAAGAACAAAACTGGAGGAATCACATTACCTGATTTCAAATTACCATATACTACAGACCGCCAGTAACCAAAACACCATGCTACTAGCATAAAAATAGATACATAGACCAGTGGAACAGAGTAAAGAACCCAGAAATAAATCCACACATCTGTAGCGAACTTATCTTCAACACAGGTGCCAAGAACATATAATGGGGAAAGGACAGTCTCTTCAATAATGGGAAAACTAGATGTCCATGTGCAGAAGAATGAACCTAGACCCTTATCTCTCACCATATACAAAAATAAAATCAAAATGGATTAAAGACTTAAATCTAAGACCTGAAACTATGATACTATTAAAGGAAACCATTGGATAAATGCTTCAGGACATTGGTCTGGGCAACAACTTCTTGAGTAATACACCCAAACCATAGGCAACCAAGCAAAATTTGGACAAATGGGATCATATAAAGCTAAAAATCTTCTGCATAGCAAAGGAAACAATCAACAAAATGAAGAGACAACCTATGGAATGGGAGAAAATATTTGCAAACTACTCATCCGGCAAGGGGTTAATAACTAAAATATATAAGGAGATCCAACAACTCAATAAGAAAAAATGAAATAATCTGTTTAAAAAATTGACAAAGCATCTGAATAGATATTTCTCAAAAGAAGACATACAAATGGCCAACGGATATATGAAGAATTGTGAAACATCTTTAGTCATCAGAGAAATGCAAATCAAAACTACAAGGAGATATCATCTCATCCCAGTTAAAATGGCTTTTATCAAAAAGACGGTAATAATGAATGCTGGCAAGGATGTGGTGAAAGGGGAACCCTCATACACTGCTGGTGGGAATATAAATTAATGCAACCACTATGAAAAACAGGAAAACTGAAAATAAAACTAACATATGACCCAGCAATCCCACTGCTGGGTATATAGCCAAAGGAGGGGAATTCAGTACATTGAAAAAATATCTGCACTCCCACGTTTATTGCAGCACTATTCACAATAGTCAAGATTTGGAATCAATCTAGGTATCCATCAACAGATGAATGGATAAAGAAACTGTGGTACATATACACAGTGGCATATTATATAGTCATAAAAAGAATGAAATCCTGCCATTTGCAACAAAATAGATGGAACTGGAGAACATTACATTAAGTGAAATAAACCAAGCACAGAAAGGCAAATCTCTCATGTTCTCACTCATATGTGGGAGCTAAATATTAAAAACAATTGATTTCATGGAGACAGAGAATAGAATGATGGTTCCCAGAGGCTGAAAAGGATAGTGGAGAGGAGGTGATAAAGTGGGGATGGTTAATGGGTGCAAAAATATAGTTAGATAGTTACAGAGAATGAACAACATCTGATAGCACAACAAAATGACCATAATCAACAGTATGTTAGAGTATACTTTAAAATAACTAAAAGAGTGGAACTGGAATGTTCTTAACACAAAGAAATGACAAATGCCTGAGGTGATAGATACCCCAATTACCCTGATTTGATTAATTCACACTGTATGCCTGTATCAAAACATCACATGTACCCTATAAAGATATGCAACTATTATTAACCCATAATAATTTTAAAAATTTTTTAATTAAAAAAACCTACACACTAATTTTGCTCAGCATAATGACTTGAGAGCCTAACCCCAGGGCTAGACGAGACCTGAATTCATTCAGCATTCAACAAATATTTTTGAACTCCTATTATATGTCAAGGCACTGGTGGCTAGGTGCTGGGGCTCCAACAGAGAACAAGAGAGAACAAAAGAACAAAAATCCCTGCCCTTATGAAGCTGATGTTAAGGGAATGTTAACTAGTGTGTTGAAAAAGCAAAGAAGCAAAAAAATGAAAAAAGAATGTAAGCTTCCTAAGGGTATGGTCTTGGAGAATTCTCCTGCATTTTCAACCCTGGTTAATACACAGGCAGAGCACATAAGAAATACTCAACACTTTATCATTTGAATTTGTCTTCTTTGGTTCTCTGATTACTTCTTTTCTTGCCGGGGAGAGCTACCCAAACAAGATTAAATCAGTGACTGCCATAATCGTAGTCTGCAAAAATGCCACACTGTATATAGCTCATTTATAGAGATCCCAAGACACTGAAGGGCCTTAAGGTGTCCACCTGGTGGTTAGATAGTGAATAAATTGTGAACCATGTGGGTTTTGTTTTGTTTTCAAAATTTTTATTTTGTTTTGTTTTGTGAAGACTAGAGTACTTACATAACCAGTACTGAATTGAACTCTGATCATGTTAAAAGATTTTTTTGTGATTTTGTTAGTTATAGAATGAGAAATCCAGTGCCAGAAGTATAATTGGGGTACCCAGCAAAACAACTTCTTTCTAAAACAGCACTGTCCAACATAACTTTTGGTGATAATATAGCCATTGCACTTGAAATGTGGCTAGTGATACTGAGGAACTGAATTTTCAATTTTATTTAATTTTGATTAATTTTCATTTAAAAACCACATGGGATAGTGCACTGGGCAATACAGCTCTAGAAAATACAAATCATCTGTGGTTGCCAAGGCTAAAGATCTTTCCAATACCTTTTATTTATGCTACAATTCTCTTCTCTGAAACTTTCAACATTTGCTTCCCAGTGACATAAATTAAGTGTTAATAAATCACTTTTTCTATGCCATATCTTTTATCAATGCATGACTGGCTATGTTCAAGAATTTCAAATATTTTAGAAATATAAGAGGATACTGATTACTTTTTAGGAAACTATGTAAAATTTATTTTGTAACACAGTTAATTGGGAAAATTTTATCGATTAGACAAATAAATTAATGTTATATTCATTCCCATCTTTTGCTACATATATAAAATATAAGTAAAGAATGAATTATATTATTTAAAAATCAGAAGTTTGTTGTAAGATTGATGTTTATTCAAGCTAATGCCATTGACAAGGGGTAAGAAGAAACCACTATGTCTCTGAGTAAAATGAAGCAAAGCAATGATTCCCAAAACATTTACACTAAAGAGTCTTCCTTTATCAATCATTAGTCAGACTTCTCAATTATCAAAATGTTAACTAGCAGTCACTGGCAACATTGATCCATTTGAATAGCAAAGAGAAAATACTAGTCAATCCTGAAGAGAGTTGTTTTTCCTCCCCATAAGAATGTGCCTTCAATACTGTTTCAGTTCTTCAAGGAAAAAAAAAAAAACATTCATATTCTTGTCCATTCACACAAACCTCTCAGTGAGCATTATTGTTTTGGGAGGAGGGGGCGGCAGGCAGGGGGCCCAGAATGTTGACAGAACAGATAGGATGTCAGGTGAAGATAGAAAGCTGTGCCCTCTCTAACCAGCTGAAGACTCGGCATGATTGTTTTCTTACAAATAATACCTGTGGGTGTTGAAACTGTTCGGGGAATCTATCAAACACACTCTTTCACTTTGCTGCTGTAACTCTATAAAATTTATTCTCATTTCAAAAGAGTCATAGGCAATAATACCTGTAGGTGGTTGAGTAATTTAAAGAACATTTGTCAAGTCTACTCTCACTTACTTTACCAGAACAATTCTATCCTTATTTGGGGGTTTTAAAATGCAACATTTTCTATTCAGTTTGATTAGAAATTTCAAAATAAAATATCTTCCTCTAACTAAAGAATTGTCTTCAATTAAATATAAGTAGAGATAATATAACATTAGGATGTCTGAGGATGAAAGTTTGGTCAGAAAATGAAAATAAATTTATGTTATAATCATTTTCATTTTTTACAATTAAAGAAGTGACTCACACATAGAAATATGAAAAGACAAAATATATAAACAGTGTATTAGAAAAAAACGCATTAACAATGTATTAATGTCAAAGTATTCTTTCCAGAGAAACCTAAAGGCTTAGCTCTAAAAACTTATAAAAACTGTCTATGTTAATAGAAAAATAGATAAATGGAAGAATAAAAGTAATAATCCTTTCCAGATTAGTCAACTTTCCTTATTAAGTCAATCTATATCCATATTAAGTGTACTTGACCTGTATTAAGTATCACAAAACATACAAATTCAGATTTTTATAAAATTTTTTATTATGCAGTCATAAATTCAGAAAGAGAAAAGGTTCAATAATGCTTGGTTTTAAAATGTTTCTATATTAGTTGATTCAAAGTATTACAGATTGAAATAATTTAAATAATTTTTTAATTAACCAACAAAAATAAGGTGAAAACTAATATTTTTAATTCATTAATAAAGACGAGGACATATTCCTAGACAATCCCCAAATGGAACTCACTTTTCATCAAAATGTTCATAAGTACATAAGCAGGAAATGTTTTTCTTTTCATAAGCCTTGCAATTTTTAAGTATTAATAAAATGTATTTATTTCAAAATGCCATTTTCAAAGTAAATTGGCTCTTATTTTTTGAAGTATTTAATATTAATAAGGACAATTTTTAATTGAAAGGCACACAATTGAGATGTCAATAAAGCTCTCTGTTTTTATATAACTGAATTACCGTACCAAAAAAAGAAAAATCTATAAGTCTAATTTTTTTCCAAACTGAGTTATTTAATAAATAGTTTTCATGGTAAAAAGTTCAATTTTGAGCCAGAGATGCATATTTGACATTTGGTAGTATAATTCTAAGAGAATTAGAGAAAAATACAGATTTGAAAATTTTCTCCTGACCTAAACAGCTTTATGACAAGTCAAATGAAATGTTCCATGAAGATACATGTGTCATGGATAAATGAAGGAAAATAAACAGTATTTCAATATCACTTCTTGTTTTATTCCACGGTCTCCTTTTCCCCCCTCTCTATTATAATTACCTATGCACAAACTCTAGATGGCAATATTGCACTTACTGTACTTTTGAGAAAATTGTCACAGTCGATCCCCACATATCCTCTTTATCAACATTTTATGTGCCATGGATCTATAGCCTCTTATTATAAGTGTAATGAAGCAGAAGTTATTGAAGCATTTTATTGATTGCTCAGATCACAAGTTTACTGCCATACTGAATTGGCACCTTACTCACTGAAGCAAACTGCTGACACCTTTTTTAAAAAGTGACAACTACATCTATTTCATGACCAGAAATCCATTTTCATCTCTATCAAGACAAGAATGCAATTTTCACTTCATTTAACTGATGTTAGGCCTGCTCAAAGCATGACACTTAGAAAAAGACACAAGTTTAAGGTTCTTAAAATACTTCAAGTAACTAGAATGAAGCTTGGTTTCAGGGAAAAAAAATCAACAATCACTCAAATCTACAAACAACCTAATATTCTAAAAAATTACTTATCAGAACCTTCAGAAGTAGTTTTCATTTTGAAATGACTGCCACATTTTTCATGTTTTTAATAGTAAGTTATGTTTATATATTATAGATTTTGTTCCAAGGTTTCAAAAGACATTAAGAAGTTTGTTAAAAATTGAAATATTTTAAGTATTGCTCCAAAAAGGCTAAATCAAGGAAACAGCTCAATTTTTAAAGTGTATATAGAAAACAAAATAGAAACATTATTCTTTCTGCAATGTTAGGACCAATATATGATTTTGATTGGCAGAGGATCTGAAAAGACAAACTTTCAACACTTCTTTTATGGGAAATTAAAATGCTAAGATTCCTTTAAAAATACTTTTTGCAATAAACAAATTCTGTCAGCACGTAATTCAAGCATATTTTGAGCTGAATCAATTCTGAATAGAATTATATCATTATTATTATTTCTTGATATATAATTATCAAACTTATTGAAAGTGTGAGTAAAGTGAGTCAACACTAATGTGCACAATTTTTTTAAAACAAAATCTAAGTGCTTTGGCACAGCTTAGTTTAGCATTTAATAAAATATATTTCAAGCTTAAACTGAAAAACCAATATATACTAAAGTTAGATGGTCATTTCCTCATTTAATAATATGCCCACAAAATAAATCTACAATATGCTTCCAATTTAAAAAGTGAAATCTAATTTTGAAATACAAATTCAGTATCTGAGATTTCTAAACACAATATATCAAATATGGAACTTACAGTATATAATAGCATTCAAAAAGTTACCTTGCTTAAATTCATAAACAAAAAGAACCACATATACACAAAATTTTTAAATCACTCAGGCCAAAAATTATATAGTACTCAACAAACTTTACTAAGTAATGATTTATTACAAATAGTCCAAGTACACATTTCCAGATTAAAATTATAGAAACAAAATGTTTCCCTGTAGCTTCAAACATAAATAGAAATTGCCAGTGTTTTTCAATACACTGCCAGAGTTTAAAAAATGCCCCAACAATTTAAGAAATATTTGAGAATATTTTTTGTCTATTTATTTTAAGTAATCAAACCTGCTAAAATTTAATCTCAACTTGGTCATTTCTTTTTAAAGTGCTAAAAATTAGCAGTAGGATTAAAAATCCCATCAAATTTCTTAAATCCACAGTCGATGTCTAGTTTTATGTCTTAACCAACACAGGGATTAAGACTCTCTTCATAATTAATATGGTACTTATCAAAATATTATAATACTAATTTCCTTTGTTTCTCTCTGAACTTCAGAAATGACTATGCAATCTATAAGAATTGTTAAACCATACTGTAAACAGCTTTAAATTATTAAAATTGAAAGTTTTTGAGCTCTTTTGAAAACTGTATTTGAAGAAAACAATGCTATATATACACTCATTATGTTAAAGTCTCCAGGAATTTTGTTGGTTGGGGAAAAAAAAAATCAAAGGAGTATTTAAATTGAAAAGACATTTCCAGAAATGAATGTTTTCCAAAAATCACATTTGTACTTAACACTGCCCATCAGCCATTCCAAATCATTATTTGTATAGCTGCCTGGCACAGTTCCATGGACTTTCATGCATCTCTACAGTGTTTCCGAACAGACTGACATATTTTGTTTACTGACAGCAACTAAAAGCTCTATGTAAGATCATAAATAAAGAAGATCATGTTTAAAAATCACTAATATCATTTTAAAAGGTAGTGCAGCCTTGTGTTTTGGCCTCTGTTTAGCTGTGTTAGGCCTATGAATGACAGCTTCCCTGCTTGAAGCACACAGAAAGCACAGCCTTCCTCATTCACTGACAGGACTGTGGCCTTTTCACACGTTCCTTCCACAGCAGTGTTTGTCCCCAAACACTAGAACTCGACACAATGGCATTCCTACTTCAACACCCCCACCAACAGCACCACTACATAACAAGAATGCTAATGAGATGGAACAGGCCCTGTCGCTGAAAGTGTTAACTACATTTCATAGGAACGCGTTCATGCTATTTCAAAGATTACCAATTAAATAGATTCTGCTTAGCTCTGAGCAATTTCTAAGATGTTTCCACTTTTAAGGAAATAAATGTGATAAATCTAAGACTAAGTGACTTTATGCTGTCCTAAATATAATATCTCATTTTAATACATACGAATCAGTATATATTTAAGACCACCCTAATGTAGTGTGCTTAATTCAGTTGCATGTTATAATAGCCAAGCTAAAGTTAAAAATTGAAAAATGAATAAGTTTGTAAACATAAAACCAGTAGCCCTGACTTTTCTTTTAAAGCTGTATTATCGCAATTTATTTAAAAGAAATTTCCTTTAGAAATGACAAAATTAGAAGCCTATAATCTTTCAACTGACAGCAAAACAGTATGGTTGTTTTTATATGTGATACCAAAAGTGAAGTAAATAGAAATGATATCAAGAGTTAATATAATTCTATAAGTTATAAACTTAAATTTGTTAAGGAAATAGGAATCATTATCCACATCCATTTCACCTATCTAAAGATTCCTTAACACAATCTTATATAAAATTAAATAAAAAAATCTATCCCAAAGGCCAAATGAAGTAAATGCAGTTCAAATAAAGCCTATTAATGTTTAAGAAGGATATTTGCTATGAAATCCTACTCACAAATAAAGATATTGCCAGGCTTAACAACCTAACCACTAATGGCCTGATAATGGTACTGACTTCTCTAAACATTGCAAATAATTTTAAATTAAGTCATAGTATAACAATACAAAAGAAAAGAAACTAAAGAATACATATAATTGAGCATGTCTAAAGAAATGGAAAAATGCATGGAAATACATAATGGGAAAATTTCTATTTCTTTTTCTTCATTTTTATATTTTAAAATAAAACATTAAAAAGTATCAAATTAAAACTTTTGAGTGCAAAGCTTTACATTATTACAACTTTGTGAAAGGAAAAAGGTTTAATTAGGAATGGCAAAGCACCTATGTTTTTAAATATTTTAAAATTTTGCATACTGTTGAAACTCTTACAGATTGGTCAAATAGGCAATTTTGGAGACAATAAGAATGTTAAATTTTGTTCATATTTATATCTAATATTTAATAAAATGTATTTTTCATCGGTTTTGAGTCATAAAGAAATTTTTTCATCAAAGCACTAAGTAACTCTGACAGTATTTTTTTCACGACGCAGGAAACTCTTGTAAATCTGGTTATAGCGCTTTATACCTATTTAAATTTTAAATGTCAAAGAAAAGCATGCCATTACTTTCTGAGATGTTTCTTAACCCTAACGCCCTTACTTCTAATAAAACTTATAAAATGTTTAATTTTGTCTTTAGATTTAATTTAAGCAGTGCTTTTCTTGCATTGGGTAATGGTCTCATATTTTCTTTATCATTAAATAATTTTAAACTCTCCGATAAGTAGAATCAAATCATATAATGCCAAATAAATTATAATTCAATTCTTCATGATCCACTTTATATCATTATATCTTAAAATTAAATACTTTAGTTAAAATAATTTAATCTAAACACAATAAAAATTTTATACTAGTTTTTATATGTGATAGCTTAATAAAGAATGTTAAAATAAGTTTGAATTTCTTCATATTATTATGAAGTCTTATCTATGATAATTATTAATTTTGTTTCTGGGTCCACTGAAATCAATTAATGAGGCAAACCAAACACATTTTACAAATAAAAGTTTCTCATGGAATTATGTTTTTTGCTAGTTCTAGATACCTTAATACATTTTCTTAGTCAATATAAGTTGCTGTTTTGTGAACCAGACAGCAGGAGGTGCTGTGTGAACGCTAAGACCAATATCCCATTCCCACCACCCCTTTCCGCACACAGAGAATAGCATGATGCTTTCAAAATACTCATTTTTCAGCAGTCTGTGGCCTGAGATAATGGACCCAGTTCTAAACTGGAGCCTCCCAGTTCAACATATAAAACCTAGTCCTTATTTAACATGGCAAAAATGTATATTTCACTTCCTAAAAACCAAGTGCAAAGAGGATTTTAAAAATGTGGCAACTTCATTTTAATTTTATAAATGGCATCAATTATTCTGCTTTACAACGTGAATCCTACTTTAAAATGAATCGAAAATCCCTATGCATAGTTATAAAAATATCAGAGTCTTTACACACACACACCTAATTATGAAATGGATACATAGAAATTAAAGGACAAAATCTAGTTTCACTTGATTCAAATGTATTAATTTTATTTTTATACTTTTGGCTCCTGAAACATATAAGTTAGATAAGCATAAATGAATTAAGTTACTTTTGGCATGAAGTTAATTCACAATTTCATTTCTCAGAATGTGATTTGTTATATTTTAGCCCAACTTCTACCCAACAAATCTGATTTTACACTAGATAAAAAAATAGAAGGGTGAACATTTAAACCTTCAAATGACTTAGGAACTATTCTTTGTCGTATTTAAAGTAACCATCTACAGAATTTCCACATAAGGAGTCGCCTTTGCATTGCAGAGTACACAGCAAGAAAAGATGAGACATATGACATCCTATACCAAAGGATAGATACAATTAGCCCCATTATTGTTGGCTTTAAGATTAGAGAAGCATTTTTGGCTCCCTAATGGGCACTGAACTCACAAAATACATGTCACAGGGTTTTTTTTTTTTTTTTTCAAATGACACAATGCCAATCACTGCCCCTATACAACCAAGTACATTTTTAAAGCATATAATCAAGCAGTTTTTAAAGAGGGATGACTCACCTGTTTATAATATTTTTTTGCAGACTTTAATCGTTGGTACAAGGCCAAAAGAACTCCTTGGATGTACACTTTAGCTCCTGAGGGGCTGAAACCTTCTCCCTTAGAGACCCAAAGTGGTCCCCGCAAAGGTGTGATGGAATTTTGCAGGCATTTTTCAAGCAGAAGAACTATGCAAGAAAACAAGGGAAAAAATTCTTTTGACCCAACCGAAATACACTGCCTGGAACACAGCCCCAATACCAGAGCTAACTCTTAACATCTATTATTTATATCTGACCTGGGTTAAGTCTTAGAGAGGCAATTCCTGCATTACTAGTGGCCACCATGAAGGATGTATTTATATTGAGACACCCCCCATGCAAGACTCATAAGCTTTGTGAGCACACCTGAATAGTTCTGAAGTGTGCCTAACTAGCTGCACAGAGTGTCATGGTGTGCACTGATTGCCTTATCTTCTCATTTATCACAGATGAGTTGGAACCAACCTTGCTGAAATCTACTTGCATTGTCCTGATAAAATTGTAAGATCTATGTTGTTTCAGTATATAGCTTCCTGTAGAGGAGTCTATATACCTGAAACATCACATCTGGAAATTATTCATAAAATATAATCCACACTTTTATAAGTCATCCTATTTGAGTCTTTTCATTGCCATTCCTTAAGTAACACATAAAACAGGGTGGCAAGACTGTTTAAAAATAAGGGGGAGAATCTTAAGCCAGCATTTTATCATACCTTTTTTTTTTAAGTTTCTGGAATATACATTAGTCCGGGACTTAAAATGCTATTCCAGCACGTGTTTTGTAAACAGATAAAAGATATTTACTTGTGGGGCTGTATTGCAACATCTATATGTACTTGACAGACATGTTTATATGCTTTTTCACACGATTAGTTTATGAAGTCTTTCTAGGGTAAAATAGTCCAATAACATGGCAGCTAGGAAAAATTTTTCAAGATTAAATTTTCCTTTGAAAAGCCAGAAATAAAGAAATAATAAAATCTGAGGCACTCTTGGGAACCTAGAAATATGAAAGGAAATTTTTTTACTTGATCATTATTTAACGTATATACATGTGACACAAACATACAAAATAGATATATGTCTTGGATACCTTATTCTGGTACGTATTTCTACTACAAAAAGGAATTAAGTAGATCACCAGCAAAGAAAAGAGTCCTTGCCATTGGTTATGTTATATGTTGCATATTTTATGCAGAGATGCCTAGCATAGCAGTCTGGAAATTGAATTACAATTAGGTTCAGCTGAGCTGCTGAGAGGCTGAGTTTATGCAAATGGCCTTTGCTACTGGTATTCTGCTAAATTTTTCTTGTAGTAAAAAAGTTATACGTTTTATGGCACTAAGTTCCACAACTCTCTATCAAAGCACAATTTAAAGTCTGTCTAATATACTCAACATTAAGGAGAATGCTGAAAATAGAGTTTAAGATTTTCTGCTACTACAGTATAAATAAAATTTAAAGGAAATTACAACCCAATGACTATTTGCTTGTCAGATGTGTGCATGAAATTCACTCAGCTAGCTTGAGAAACTAATTCCTGAAATTCACCTATCAATCCCATTTTTATACTCTCAGAGCAGCTGCTTTTCTATATAAGTTTTATCATAACAAATACCTCAAACTTTTAAAAAATATAGTATTACATATAAAAGATAAAAACTAAATGAGAAATGAACTTATTTTCAGAATTATAACTCTTAAGTCTTTCAAAAAATGTCTAATATAAATCAATCTTGATTATAAGTTTTTCTAAGGAAACCCAGCTTGAAAATCAGCAGCACTTTGTTTATTGCTATAACATCCATATATTACTATGTATTAGATTTTAATTTATACACCTTTAATTGGTACACTCATTGAACCTAGTATACTTTTTGAACATTGAAAGGCACAACATAAAGAGGTGTTAAATTGAAATAAAGTTAAATAAATTGAGAAGTAGGTGATAAATTTGAATGAGTTACATCCTGGAGTCAATCTTGAATTTAAACCTGAGAAAATTTTATCAGATTCTGCAGTTTTATTCATCTATGCTTGTCACAAAAAACCTTTCAGATTCTTTATGTCAGCCCAAGGGATTCCAAAAAAGCAATTACTAGATCTTCTAACAAAACTCTTTTATCAGAATTTGTACTCTCCATAAGAATTTAAGAAAAAAATGGAGCTTAGAAAAAAATTTAAATTATACCACAATGTAAGCAGTGTCAGAATTGATATTGGATGGAAAATAGCTCCCAGTTCCACATGATTTATATAATTAGGAATACTATGGAAACCAGAAACAGCAAAGCAAAGAAAGCAGTATTCACAAGCAGGTTTTATAAGGGACTTCAGAATCTGCTCTGAACTTGTTGAATAATCTGTTCAGTATTCCAGAATCTCCCTGCTGGAAGCAGGGTCCTCATTATAACCACGAGAGCACTAATAAAGGTTAGCCTCTGAACTAGGGATTAGAAGGCTCTTTCTTTGGAAGCTGCAAACTAGTAACTTTGATGATCTTCTTGAAAAGGAAGACAAAGCACACTCCAAGAACAAACAATGTTTCCACTAACTAGGAAGGTACAGAAAACATAAGAAAATGATATGCCTAAGTACTTGGAAAGGAAGTATAAATCAGCCTAATACGTTATATTGAAAAAATAGAATGTATTAAGCAGTTAAAGAAATCTCCATTAAAAAAGGAGCCTTGGCCTAAAATGTACTTTTAAAATATAATTGAATAATTGATTTTGTTTTAAAAAAGAAGGACTTTTCAACCCCAATTATGGATTTCAATGGGTATGAATTATTTTGTTATGTGTTTTAGTGAGTATTCACAATATTCTATGTCAAATAATAGCTTATAAGGTTTCTTAACCAATGGTTTTATCTCTTTTATATAGAGTTCTCTTTTTCTCCTTTTCTGAAATAAAACTTTATTCTCATAAAAAAGGCTATTATATAAATATATGCAAGAAATAGAGCAATGACTTAGAGAGGTCAATGGACATACTTCAGCTTTGGAAAGAGCATAAACCTATATGTTGTTACAAGCTAGCAAAGCCCATGGTATATACTCAATGAAAAGAGATTCCCATGGAATAACTCAGATATTATTTTCTGTGTCCTTACAAACCATGTGCTTCTCTGTCTTCAAACTGCTACTTAGAAATATTGCTTCATTCAAGAAGGTTATCTTCTGTTCCTTTAACATTTGTGTGCATAACAATACACAAACATTTCTTCATATTTGGAAGGTCTTTATTACAGGTATTCTACCTACTGTCTCCTATTTACATGATTGTGACAAGCGTTTTGCTTTTTTGTATTTTCAGTATTTTCATTAAGTAAGCCCTCAACAATTCATATTAGATAAATAGTTTGGAAATTAATCATCCCCTAAATTTATCAATTATACATACATTAGTCAAATGAGATCATCCCATTGGGGTCATTTCCACCACCGGAAAGGTGAAAAGTTATGTGAATGATTCCTTTTTATCCCTTTTGTTTAATCTCAAATTATGACTATAAGGCAAATTGAAAATTAATTCAATAATTTAAATGAGTTTAGAGCTAAAACTGAGGATGTTGATAGATCATGTGAGCCCAAAAGAATAACTTCACTGGACAGAGCTAATACTGAGCATCATGGGCAAACAGATTATATGACCAAACGTAGTAGCTATATGAATTTCATAGCTATCAATTGATACCTTTCTGACTCAGGCTGTTCCATTTTCTTTGCATTTCTTCCTTTTTTCCACTTGTTAATATACTCTTGTCCTTCACAGCTCATATCAAATGTTACCCTCTCTGGTAAAATATCCTAAATTATTTAGGCAGAATTAATTCTTCCCTCCTTTATGTTTCCTATAGGATTTTTTATAGTTTTATTTTTTCCATATTGATAGGTATTAATCTGTATATTCTCGCCTCCCACTTTCATCTTCCAGTAAATCCTGAACCCTTTTGGGTTTGAGGTCATGGTATTTTTTAGTTTGGTAAAAGCAGTGCTCAATGTCTACAGGATGAATAAATGATGCTGCAGATATACTGTGGACAGTCTTTTAGATAAGTTTTAGGACCATGAATACAAACTATCTACAGTCATTTGGAAACTGTAACTTTCTATAACTTAATAAAAATTTGATCAAAATATAATAAATTAACATGAATATACTAGAATTTCAAAGCACATTTAGGAAATATGTAATTGTTTTATTTTAATTTTCCTTATAAAATTATTTTGGTGACTAAAGAGAAAAATAAATATAAAAAGAGTACCACAAGATTTGGCAATGAAGCACTAACCAGACAAGAAAAGGCCAGAGGTGGGTATTTTTAAAAGTCCTTGGAAAACCCTTATGTACTTTATCCTACCCTGTCATAAATCATGCTTCTATAGGAACAGGCACACAATAAAATTTAAATAACAGAGCAGTATTATTAGATTTATGTCCAAATAACTATTTTAAATAATAAAGTTAATTCCCTCTAAGAATTCCAGATAATGAGTTCAAATGGTAAATAAGAAAATAAACTGTTCAGGCTTCAAGAGGGCTTTATATTAATACCATTTCATCAGTGATAAGAAGCTTGAACTTACTTAGATATATGATGGGAACAGTTCATGATAAGGAGCCAAAAATCCCTCTAAAGAGAAACCACAAAGCTAATCAAACTTATCAGTTAGATTTACACTGGAATATTCTGTGAAGATCTGTACCTAGAGAATATATATCCCTCTCCAAAAGCCACAACTTACATTAAAAGAGCAACTTTGCATATTGCATTTGAATATACTATGGAAAGCTAAAAAGACCAGGACTTTTTAATCATACATTTTCAAGATACACAGGAAATAATCAAAGGGTTTAAAATCTGCTTCCAATTCGAAATTAAAATTCATGCCAATTAAATATCCAGAACCATCATTTACATAATATTGTAATTTTCACATTTCAGAGTATATGAGACTATGAAAGAAAAAAGCATTGCCCAGAGCACAGTTACCTATAAAGAAACTTCTATATGCTCTTCAGCAGCAGGCTGTGGATTTCAGCCTCAAAACTCCTCAGCTATTGCTAGCAAGACATCATTTAGAAATACATTAAGACATTTGGAAATGTCCCACCGATTCAATTAGAATTTATTTTTTAAAATTAAATTGATCTAACAGTATTTTTTGGTCAAAACAAAGTAAGTCCTTAAAATATACTAAGATGTAACTGCTTCCCATGCCAGGTTGTATGCCTGCAGAGAGTTTGAGCTAATGTCAAGGTATGTGTGTGTTTTAATGCTCCCTATTCAGCTTTAGGTAATAGTTGAAAAACTCCTGGTCCCAGATCAACCAGCAGACGCCACTCAAAAGCATAGTCTGCTGGGAAGATTGAATGACGGAGAGCATACTGTCTCCTATGTTGCTTGATTTATATCGGCATATTTTTATTCGAACAAAACTAAACTAACAGCTGCTGTGTATTTTTGTTTACATGCTATATGTCAAATCTTATTGTCCCTAAGGTACTTATGAGAAAAGATTTAGCAGTCGTTTTCTTAAATACCGATGCCTACCCAAATTTGGATTTTTCCTCCACTGAACAAAATGACAAGCACATGATTGCTATACTTAGAGCAATCTTTCACAGCTGCTTTAGTTTTTCAGTGATCCTATTAAACTGACGGCATATCGCCTGTGGGATCTACAGTGTTATAATACTGCTGTAAGAGACATTGATTTGTATGATAGGATCAAACACAATAGTGATGCATTGAAGGGAAGAATTTCACAGGTCATATTGTTTTTACCCGAGTAAAATTTAATTTAGACATTATGACCTTTACAAGACACCTGGTTATTTTAATTGCTGATGTGTGGGTGAACGTTGACATTGGGGCTTGGAAAGTATGAAATTTTAGGAAGTCCCCTCCATTTTGAAAATGCGGGCTGAGTCATGTTTTTTCTTAAACTGAACGAAGTAGCTGTGCATTAAATATGCTGGCACATCTTCTGCTTGAGCAAGTGGACCGAAATGGTGTGAATTGTTAATGCCTTGCTGCTTTGGTTCACGGCTTGTGATTGATCATTTGTAACTATATCTACTCCTTGTTCCATGAAATCAAGTATGGAGTAATGGGTTCATCAGATTTTGGGGTTAAATTGAGAGTGAAGAGGTACTGTGTGTGGAAATAAGAGTTGCCATGTTCAGGGCTGGCCTTGTAACAGCATGGAATCTAAAGGCGATATTCAAAACCACTTCACTCATCATACGCTTACTGATTCTGAATAGGGCCCATTTGCAGGGGACATTTGGTAGTTTTCCAATACGCTTTATGCCTCTTTCTACTTCCACCACCATGCACATCTTTTTTTCATACATCCCCAGTAGCACATTGGTAGAACAGGTCAGCATACACAATTCATTTATTTAAATGACTTGATTTATACAAGTAGAAATAAGCTGGGATTCTATTGTCTGGATCTTTCTTTTCCCCTCAACCAAAGTAATATAGTGTGTGTGTTTTTGAAAATATAAGTATCTTGTGAACTCAATTTCTTGGACATCTAAAATGTTTGATATTTATTAATGATGTCAAATAACTTAATTAGAGTGGTATACATGCAATTTAAGATTACTTAAAGAAATATTGAGAATTAACTATATCTAGTTTATTTTTATGTGACAATGGTCTATACCAATACGTAAAATTAAATATGTATGACATGCTTTTGTAAACTTTAAGGCTCTGTACAAAAATTTAAAGTATTATCTTAGAGTTAGTTTTAGAAAGTATAATGCACAGAATTCAATAAATAAATCTAACAAAAGCAAGAAGTAATGTCCTTTGGAAATGTCATTATATACTTTCTGTAATAACTGACATGTTATTTTAGATTACTATTTTTTTATTTATATTACTGTCCCAAAAAGTTTAACCCAAATGGGATTAAATGATGTACAAATTAACTTGACCTACTCAGAAAAAATGTAACAAAAAACATAGTAAAATTTAGGAACAAAATCAAGTATACAAATGAGTTGCATAGGTAAATAACATTCAAAAGCAAGCTAACTGTAAAATGTCTCAAAATTCTGTTACATTGCACAGTCACACTAATGCAAATCTAAAAATGTAGCTAATGCTTTTCTTTTTTTCTTTTTAGGACTCAAAAGTAGGCAAAACACAAATATCCAGAATAAACATACCTAATTCAGAGAGACCTAGGAGTCAGATAATGTGGTTAAAGCGGTTTGGTCTCCTTGAATGCAAATGCTAAGTCAACATATTACTTACATTTACATATTTTATTTAGGATGTAAATATATATGTCATGAGAGATTTATATTTTAAATGTGGCAGACTAAAAAAAGTCTTAATAGCTTCAACAATTATAATGGAGAGCTCCCTTTGACATTTATTCCTCCACATTTGTTTCACAAAAGCAGAATCTTCTATTATTAGCATGTTAAATATTTTTGTCTACTATTCCTTCTCTCTTCTAAAAACTCTTAGGAGTGTGACAGAATAGTCAGCCCTCCTTCCATAGATATGGAAGGGAAATAGTGACAGTGGAGAATATGTAACAGAGGGAATGGCCTAAAAAAACAACAAAAATGGTTTTTGTCTCTTTAGAAACTTTTTACTCTTTTTGAGAACTAGGATCTACATCCCTGCCTCACGCCAGCTATCTCGGGAGGGACAGGGGAATGTCTTTTGTCCTGCATGCCACAAGAGATGGCTCAGCTCTGACCTGACAGAGGAAGGTCCTGAGTGGAGGTCACAGGATTGTCTTCAGCAGAGACAGGATGGAGGGACAATCAGGATGATCAACTGCATTTGAACAGCAATTGCCTGAAACTGAGAACCCACCCTTTAAAAGCTCTGTATTTCTGCTTATTATTAGGATGATGACATTTCAGACAGGAGTCTCCATCCTCCTCATTTGCTGACAAATTAATAAATTTCTCTTTCCTTCTCCTCAAACCACTTGTTCTCGTTCTTCTGATGTGGACTCAATGACAAGTGGTGAGCTTTCAGTAACAGGAGGAAGAAAAATGATCTCAGCTGAGTCATGTTCTTTTATATAACTTATACACAGAGAGCTTTGTAAGAAATTGTTTTATATCAGGTAGTAACAATTAGGCTGTTTGTTCTCATTGACAATTATGCTTATTACAATGTATTTTACAATTAACTTCTGGGATCATGGACCAGTCATTAGAATCAAAGTAGGGTTTCGGTTTTTATAGTTCTAAGACTGAGAAATAAGAGACATAAAAACTAGAAGATAGACGATAAACTCACGGAGAAAGAGAAAAGAGCAAGGACTTGGTTAAAAGCTTACATGAAATACTAAAACAAGTTTACTCCAACAAAACCTAGCAGTGATGATCATATCTTCATGAGGATAAAAGAAAGCCTATGTTTTAGACTTCAAAAGGGAATTTCTGACAGATATTAAAGAGTCTATGAGTAGATTAGACTGCTTTGTGCATGCTCATATCACACAATTCTGCATTCACATATTTAATAAAAGATGACAGTGATCCAATTATAATGGGAGGTCTCCAACTGCCACCAAAAAAAACATTTTTTAAAAAAAATCAAGCCTTAACAAAATTCTTAATATCCTGTATAGATTAATAATAAAAGTATAAATCAGTGATTACTTAACACTTTGTTTTTGATCCAAGCAATATCCACCCAAGCCTGTGCCTGGAAGTCACTAAGATATGCTGAGAATATTTCTAAAAAACCCTGGAACCAAGCAAGTCACAAAGAGCACAGTTTCAAGGTCTGAAGATTTTTTCTGAGCATCTTCCTGTCACAACGGAGCTCTTAATTTGCTGCCTTTGTGTATACCAATTCTCGCACTAGAGAGATTTAAGAGGGTGATTAATTACTGCCAGCACTTGACATCCTTCTTCAGCAAGAGACTTAAATTTTTACATTTCATAAACTTTGAGAAATAAAGGTAAATGGGTAAGGGACTCGAGGATGGACAGAAGCAAATACACTTAATTCTAAAGAAGAAATTTTATTTATAAACTTGATCTTAATTCCCTGAAAGTTCTAGAATAGATTATAAAATGGTTTGTGAACTCTAAAGAAAACAAACAGTAATTGTTAGGACCCAACATGGGGTCACTGACTAGTAAGCAAAAAATTTAATGAACAGAGAGGGAGACTCCCGGGGAAATCAGCTACATGGAGCTTTGAGATTTCTAACACCCACAATACCAGTAGCACCTGGGAAGCAGGTCTCAACAGCCTGTGGCTACCATTTATTATCCTTGAGCAAGGTACTGCCAAATCTGTTATGTTCCTTCCCACAAATAAGGATGTATCTGCAACAAGGTAGGAGAATATGCAATGTTTGCAAACCTCCTATTTAAGTCCTCTATTTAGAATTCACGGTTGCTTTCTTTTAAACGTTTCTATTTAAAAGTCAAAAAGAAATATATAACTTAGTACCCCAAACAACAAGGCAAAGGCTCACAATTTCCTTCCTGAAGAAAGTAATAAAAGAAATCAGAATGAACACACACACAAACACACACGTTGTCCCTGTATGGGTAGGGTTCTACTGTATGCTACAGGCTATACCATTCTGAGTTACTCACACATAGCAATGCCATTTCCAAGGTCCAGACTGTCTGAACTATTGCAGAATTCCACATTTGGCAGAATAGGAGCAGTACTAGATATACAAAGGTTGTATTAGGCATTTTTAGAGCATAAAAGAAGAAGGAAGCATTTTGACTAGACTCTCTCATGAGGTGCCTGAATTTTCCACTTACATCAAAAGGAATCCAAGTGCAATGCTGTCCAAAGAAGGGCAGCAACCCTAATTTTAATACTTTTTCACAATGTGTACTCTATATTATTTAGTCCTGAACTAAACATGAAATACAGACAAGATTACAAAATCTTTACCCTGAGGTAGTTGACAGTCTAGATGAAAGACAGACATTAAACAAATAACTTGCCAAGAAATTTTATTAATTAGTTGTGGTAATTACTACATACAGGGTGCTATGAAAGTAACATGGGGATACCCATCTATAATGCCTATTTTTATGTATCAGCTTGATAGGACCAGAGGGTACCAAGACATTTGGCTGAACAATATTCTGGTAGGTCTGTGAGGGTGTTTCTGGATGAGATAAACATTTGAATCAGTAGACTGAGTAACACAGATTGCCCTCCCTAATGTGCATGGGTCTCACTGAATCAAGCAAAGACCTAAATAGAACAAAAAAGCTGAGTAACTTGGACTATAACTATACATAGGTTCTCCTGAATCTCAAACTTGCCAACTGCAGAGTTTGGGACTTCTCAGTCTCCATAATCACATGAACCAATTCCTTAAAATAAATTAAGAGAGAGACAGAAAGAGAGCGGGACAGAGAGAGACAGAGAAATTATAAACAGGTTCCACTTCTATGGGGAACCCTAGCAAATACACCATATTAGACAAGAGAGGAAAGGTGAATAGGAGCAAGACAATACCAGGAAGGTTTCCCAGAAGCAGTATTTAAAGTAAGACCTTAAAATGAATAGGCAATAGCTTGCAGGGAAGATACAGGGCAAGAGATTCCAAGCAGAGGAAACAGATGATAAGGTACTGGGGCATGAAGGAGTGTTTGAGGAACAGAAACAAAGTGACTTGAGTGCACAGTGGAAGGGGACATTAATACAAAGTAAAGATAAGAGAATTTGGGTAGGAAGGGAAAATCATGAAGGCTACTCAGGCCATGATAAAGATTTAAGCATTGGTTCAGTATACAAGTTATGACAGACTAAAATCATTTTTTAAAATAGTAATGTAATTAAAAGACTTATGTTTAAGTTGGAGATAAGTGAACTTGTAGACTCATAACCAAATGAACAATCCATGGAAGATTAATATAATCTGACACAAGGAATCTATTAGCATGCTAACAATGTCTGTCCCTAACCATGGCCTAGTCAACACTTTTATCAATAACTTACACAGGATAAAATTGGTATTCATAACAAATTTACAGCTGAAAACAAAGAGGAGAGAATCTATTAATCCCTGGGTGACAGATTAAATATCTCAAAGATCTTGACAAGCTAAACTACTAAATAAAAAGCTAAGATGTAGAAATTTAGTAGGAATCAATGCATAAAGTTCTGTTCTCCCATCTAAACAGTCAGCAGCACAAGTGCAGGATCAGGGAGAAGTAGCTTAAAAGCAAATTAAAAAAAAATAGGGGCTTTAGTTGACTATTAATAGAAGTCCAATATAGGTCAATGATATGATGTGTCTAACAGGAATCATAATGCAATTGTAGGTTACATAATGACCTGAAACAAAAATAGGAGGTAGAGCTTTACTCATCATTGATTGACCTGGGAAATTTTGTATAATTTAGGGCCCCACAAAGAGGAATACTGAAAGAACTAGAAATAACAGAGAAGACTGATCAGGGTGATGAGGGGCCAGATAAATATTTGGAGAGAGTGAGGATATTTAACTTGGAGAAGATTTAAATGATATACATTCAAATATATAAAAGGAAGCCATAGACTAGAAATTAATTTCAGTGCCAATTATAAATGTTTAAAAGAATAGATTCCAGTTAGCTATAAAACAGATTTTTTAAAAAAGAAATTATAGCTGTCAGAAGTGGCTGGATGGACACATATTGCAGACCATTTAAAGTAGATCCATAAACAAAATGAGATTTTGGTGATCACCAAAGATCCTTCTGATACTGAGATCAAAAGTAAATCAATCAACAACACTATTCGGAAACAGATATCGGATAAGACAGTCATTATCATTTCTTTGTACACTGCATTACACATCAATAAATGATAATCTTCTACCTTTTAAAGTTCAATGGAATATAGCAAAATACTAATGAGTGATCACTGAATCATTAGTCTCAGTGAGAACTACCAACAAATGTAGTTAATAGTGAGTAATTCATTGCAAATTTACTTCAACAAAGAATTGTTTGGAATTTTAACTAATTCACTCATTTAAAAGTATTTTTGTCTCTTACTATGTTTTATGAACTACAACATAAAGACAATGCTTAAAACTTGTTTATTTGAACATTAATCTTTTGAGGATCTACTATATGCAGTTCCATGACAGATATTAGAAGCCTTTTGGAGGTTTTTTAAAAGTATAAGACAAAAATCTCTCTTTAGAAATAAGTACCATACACAAAACAGAAATACTATATAAGCAAATTTTATGGCATATGGTACAGAAAGAATCAAATGAAGGCATGAAAAGGAAGAATTAGTAAACAAAATAAAGTAAGATTTAAATAATATTTTAAAACTTTGCAGGCTGATACCTCAATAAAGCCTTGTGAGAGACACAGAGTTGGAGAGCCCAGATAAGCCATGCCTGAATTCCTGACCCACAAAACTTCAGAAATAATACACGTTTGTTGCTTTAAGCTGCTAAATTTTGGGATAATTTGTTACACAGCAATATATAACTAACACAGATTTTGGATAAGAGATAATGTAGTGTATTTCATTATTATTCAAAATATTTGCTGCCCCTTTCTAAAGGAAAATTATACTTTCTACCTTATTCAATAAGACTTAGCCATGTAACTTGCAATGCTGTTCCCATGGAAGGGTTATATATCCTCACACTGTTAAATTAAGGAGATGGCATGTGACTTGCTTTGATATACACTAGCACAGCTATAGTCAACCCACAAAGACGTAGCATAAGTAAAAAATAATACCTTTGTATAAGGCACTGAGAGTTCTACAGCAAAATACTACACTGAGAGTTTTGGATTCACATGTTACCAATAATATAATATATCCTGACACACAAATCACTGAACTTTGAATAGATGGAGGATAAGAATATTATTCCAAATGGACATAAAATGGCATAAACAAAGGTAAGGAATCTGGGCACCAAACAAGTCACTGTACTGTCTGGAACATGGAAAGAACTTATCTAGCTACAATAAAAGGCCCATGTTGAGTAGTTGTGAGTTGAGGGTGATTGGATGGACTGGGCAAGATCACATAATGAAGGTTCTTGAGTGTCAAGATACAGAGTGTGGCAGTTCTTCCAAAAGGTAAATAGAATTACCATATGGCCCTGCAGAGTGTGGAGATTGTACTGATATGTAAAGTTTTGAACAAAAATAAAAATTAAGGGATATTTTAGGTAGATTACTTTTTGATAATACAAAGCATTAAGATTTAGGAATAGAGTTTAGCTGTCTAACCAGTGAAAAAAGAATATGTGACAATATTTGTAAAGTACAAATAGCTAACTGTATTTGGTATCTATGGCCACAGTAATGCTGCCCAACAACCACCTAGAAACTCAGTGGCATAAAACAATAAGCATGTATTTAGTCCATGAGTCTGCAAATTAGCCTAGTGATTCTGATGGTCTTGGGTGGACTTGCTCACATGTCTTGGAATCAACTGTCTGTCAACTGAGCTAGGGTGACCTTGGCTGTGACAACTAGGGCAAATCAGTTCTGCTCTACTTGTCTTTTATTTTTTTTAAATAATTTATTAAGATGAAATTCACATAACATAAAATCAACCATTTTAAAGTAAACAACTCAGTGGCATTTAGTAGATTCAAAATGTGCAACCACCGCCTCTACATAGTTCCAAAACATTCCCATTTTAATGTATAAAACCACTTAACACATTAAGCAGTCTCTCCGCAGATCCCTAATCCCCCAGGCCCTGGCAAATACCAATCTGCATTCTGCCTCTATACATTCATTTATTCTGAATGTTTCAAATAAATGGAATCATACAAAATATTACCTTTTGTGTCTGGCTTCTTTCAGTAAGCATGATATTTCCAAGTTCATCCACAGTGTAGCATTATCAGTACTTCATTCCTTCTCATGGTGGAATAACATTCTATCCTATGTTTATACCACAATTTGTTTCTATAATCATCCATTCACATACATTTGGCTTCCACTTTTTAGCTATCATGTATAGTACTGTTATAATATATATATATATATAGGCTATTATATATAGTACATGTTAAACTATAAAACTGTAAAAATTAAAAATGTGAGTACCTATTTTTAATTCTTAAGTGTAAATATCGAGAAGTGGAATTGCAGAGCCTTGCATGTACACTTAGGAGTGGAATTGCAGGGCCATATGGTAATTCTATTTATCTTTTGGAAGAACTGCCAAATTGTTCTCCAAAGTGGCTGCAGCATTTTTCATTTCCACAAGCAATGTATGAGGGTTCCAATTTCTCCACTTCCTCACCAACATTTGTTATTTTGTGTGTGTGTGTGTGTGTGTGTTTGTGTGTGTGTTTTATTATACCCATCCTAGTATGTGTGAAATGCTACTTCACTGTGGTTTTCATTTGCATTTCCCTAATGACTAAGGATGTTGCCATTTGCATATCTTCCACAGAAAAATGTCTGCCTATTCAAGTCCTTTGCCTATTTTTTAATTGCGTTGTTTGTCTTTTTCTTCTTGAGCATAAGAGTTCTTTTTTTTTTTAAACCCTGTCAATGCAATCCCCACCCCCGCCCCAGACATTTCAGTCTTGGTGTAAGAGGAGGCCCAAGTCATCGCAAAACACCTGGAAAATAGCCCACCCTGGCAGTAGAGTCCCAGGCTGGGTCACTGCCATGTTGCTCCCAGTTAAAAGGGACGCCTGCACAGGGGAAGGGGGTAAGTGGCCCCAGTTAGAGCATAAGAGTTCTTTATATATTCTGGATATGAAATCTTTATCAGATATACGATTTGCAAATGTTTTCTCCCATTCTGTAGGTTGTCTTTTCACTTTCTTGATAATGTTCCTTGATGTACAAAAACTTTTAAATTTTATAAAGTCCAATTTACTTAGTTTTTTTCTTTTATTGCTCATGCTTTTGGCATTATGTCTAAGAATCAACTGCAAATCCAAGGTCATTCAGATTTGCTTCTATGTTTTCTTCTAAGAGATTTATGGTTTTAGCTCTTATGTTTATATTGTTGATGTATTTAGAGTTAATTTTTATATGTAGTGTGAAGTAAGGGTCCAACTTCAGTCTTTTGGATGTGGATATCCAGTTGGAACAGCCCTATTTGTTGAAGAGACTATTTCTCCAGTGAATGGTCTTGACACCTTTGTTCAAAGTGAATTGGCCATAGATGCATTGATTTATTTCAGGACTCTCAGTTCCACTCCCCTGGTCTATATGCCTGCCTATCCTTATGCCACACTGTTTTAATTACTGTAGTTTTACTTGTAGTAAGTTTTGAAATCAGGAAGTGCAAGTCCAATGGAAGTAGTTTACAAGGTTAAGGGCATAGTCCTCCACAAGATTGTCCTCATTATAGCCACATGTTTAGGGGTCACCAGGCCACCCTCACTTTTGACTAGTTGGCTAAAAATTCTGGTTCCTCACTACCCTGTCAGGTTCAATAATTCACTAGAATATCTCACAAAACTCAGTAAAGTCTATATTTACGGGACAAGTTAGTCTGGAATCCTGAGAAATATAGAAGTAATTTTGAAGAGCAAATAACAAAAATGATTGGGACTTATGAATAAGCCTTGACTGGGTGGCTTCATGTTTGATGGGGCTTTAACATGGAAGGGCTATATAGGGTTTGGGGTTTTGTCTGTTTGTTTGTTTGTTTGGCTTTTAACCTCAGTGGTGTCTAAGAGGTTATATTGGACCACGTGGTTAAATCTACAGCTCTGTAGTTGTATTTTTACTGAACGGCCTGTACATAGAGAATAGGGAGACTAGACTTAAATTTTAAATAAGCAAGACCACATAGAAATTGAGCTTAATGGGTCATAGCAAATAAATGGAGCTGTGATTATTTGCTGATAGCTTTGACCTTCAGAACATGCCAGCTTGGGGCAGGAATACCTTTAGTATATCAGGTGGCCTGTGGAGGGCTCAGCATCCCACCTGGTCACGCCTGCCCTATTGTACAGGCTGCTGCTACTTACTCTTTAACCATTCAGTGAACTTCACCTGAAATTTCAGGCAAGTCTGAAGTTGGGATTAGATCATTTTAGGCATTTGAAGGTGGAACAATATTTGCTGGGTTTTTTGTGTGTTTTGAAGGCAAATCTGTAGGACAGCACTTAAAACTATAATGGCAGCTGAGTTCTACATGTGCTACAGTGAGGTTCTATCTTTAAATTCTTAGTACCAGGCCTAGATAGGTAGCATTAGATCTACTGCCTTCAATTCTATTCTTCCTTATATGATTTTAAACTGTATTCTGGGCCAAAAATGGAAATGTGCATAAGCTTAACCTTAGACTCATGTGGCTTGTTCACAAGCTTTTAAAGTAAACTCCACCAACCCAAATTAGCTCTAAATTTGTTTATCACATAAATTTTAACCATGTTTCTAAATTTCATAAACCCAAATTATGGTTTCATCTAAAGAAAGATGGTAGATTTATTACAAAAGGGACACTCTGTCTTCTTCAGTTAAGGTACAGAAACTACTTGAAAAAGTATTATAAACCTAGGAACCCAGATTTGCTAAAGGAATCAAGGAAAAAGTAAAGTTGTTTGAAAATATGCATCATTATTATAATCAGAATAGAACTGTGTTGTGCAAGAAAACAAAATAAAAGAAGACAAGCTGACTTAGCTGGAAGAGGAAAGAGATTCCCTTAGAATAAAGGTAAGCATCTGACCCAAGCATATGTATTTAACAGATATGAAAAAGAGAAACTGAGATCCTGAAGGCAAGATGTAGGAGGTAAATTCAAGTCTAACTACTCTTAAGGAGGTTAATATAAAAGGGAAAAATATTTTATTTGTTACAAAATCAGAAACAGTAACTGGGGTCCAGTGAAACCTTACAGAGGAATAAAAATAAGATCTTGGAGAGCAGACTTAAAACAATCCCTGAGGAGACAGAATCCTGAATACTTTGAAGAATTGGTATTCACATTCCAAATAAATTTGTAGTAAGCAACAGGGGAATCTCTTTTGAGGACAGGCAGATTACACAAAGAATGTACATAAAATCTGGACAAATTGGAAAAGAAGATTAGTATAAAATACTTTAAAAAAGTATTAAATGATCTCTAAAAATTTATGGGCCTAAGATTAAGGAAAGGCAAAGGCAAGATGAATTATATTACAGGGAATCCGTGCAGAACAATAATAGATCAAGGACTCCAGATTTGAATTAGATGTTACACTGTGGGGAAGTGCATCCTGAATAGGATTATTTAACTCAGAGAAGTGAAAATAGATAAGACTGGTTTGAACAAGAGATGCTATTGACAAACTTATAACTTATTGACTCTGCAAGAAAAATATCTAGAGACATATATTAGAAAAATACAAGTATGGACTGGAAAGCAAAGGGAAAATAAAAGAAAGAAGGTACTCAACTATGACAAACAATGCTAACCCCAAGCATTTTAGAAAAGTGACCTTTTCTGAAAGAAACAGGTATAACAGTAGAGGCAAACCCCAGAGGCAAATATTGAATATTGCAGAAAAAGAAGTGCCAGAGGGACATTAACTCAAGACCAGGAGCATTCAAACCCTGAGGAAAGACCACGTCTTCAGAAGGAAATGGCAGTAGTGTTGGTCCTCACTGGGGTCTTATATACATGAGCCTCAGAAACATGAATAGCTGCTTCAGCTTGGAAATCCACCAAAGTTCTCTCCAATTGGAACTAATGTGGAGATGAGGGAGAAGCTGTCCCCTGAAGTAGGTTTCTTAGGCTTAAATAATTCTATAAGTAGAGGCTCTTACAGCAGCCACTGTGATCCAGGATTGAAAACGCCACTCCTAAAACAAGGAGGATGCTATACCACTAGACAGTGACCACCCTCAGCTCTGCATGAGATCCAGGAGCACAGACTCAGGAAAAATCAAGAACATTAAGATGTCTGGAATACTTTAAAAAGGAAAATATGATACCTCAAATAAGTCTTTTTGATGGTGCTGCCACCAATGCAAATTTCCAAATGTTGTAAGAATGGAACTCTTTTAGAACCCTCTTTGAGAATAATATTAACAGTAATAATGATGATATTTAATTTTATACAATGTTTACCAAGTGTCAGATACTTGTTCTAAGAACTCTAAATTTAATTTAATCCTTACAACAACTTATTAAGGTAAATAATATAGTTTCTATTTTACAGTTAAGGAAACTGACTCTCCAAGAAGATAAATAACCTGACCAAGGTCATACATTAAGTGGCATAACTGGAATTTGAATTTTGGTTCCAAAGTCAGAGCACTTAACCAACATTTTAGGCAGTCTCTTTGAAACAGGAGACAGTGTGCACTGGTCAATTTTTCCTTCAAGATACTGTAAATACATGATACCATAACTAATGCATTAGTGGGAGATTGCTTCTCAGCAAGTTATATCACAGGTCATAGACCCTGGTCAACAGCATAGACTGACTGGCATCTTGGAAATCCTGATATGAAGAACATTTTCTCTTCCCCACCTTCCTTCACATAGTCTCTGCTATGGTCTTTGGAAACAGTCAGTCATGTGGGTCTAGATTATGCCAAACATAGGGCCTGGAAACATTATTTTGTGTGAAATAGACACATTTACTTGGACTGGCTACTGTTTTGAAAGTGCTGGGTGTGGTGTTGATGTTTGCCAATCATTTTGTTTGGTTGGAAGCAAGGCACATGAAAATGTTGGCGTAGACATAATTCAACTTCTGAGGTCCTGAGGGATGACACCCACTCCAGGAGCCCAGACGGTAACTGCTGGAGACATCCCAGCTCAAATCAGGCATCCAGAAGCCATCTGGCTAACACTGGGAAGAATAAAAATTAGGACTTTAATTTCTTTGCACTTAAACTTGAGGAGTTTGAACTTTGATTGAATTTTAACTCACAAAGGTAAGATAAATTGATTTTGAAATTCATTTCTGTGTGGACTTAATTCTGGATTTTAATTTCTTTGGAATTTTATTCGCTGAATTTTAATTTCTGCACAAAAGTTGATAATGGGCAAAGGTCAACATTCAAATTTGGGGCATCTGTACGTTATTGGAATTTTATGATTGAAATATGTCTCATTGTAGAATCTCTGAAGAACATGTCAAAAAATATATAGCTATTTTGGACAGTTTTACTGGGCATAACTTGTGGTGGGAAATGGAATAGGAAGTGAACATTTGGTGTATCACAGAATGGCCTTGGAGTCAATTTGACTAATGTACTATTCTAACTCATTTCAGAACCACTGTGGTAAATGTAATGCTACCCACTATGATCTAGGAAGGATCCACAAAGGAGCAGAACATGGTTATTGGACTAGCAGCCTCATAAAGGTCTTAAGAGACTGAGGATATCTTCTTCCCTCAAGAGGGTGAGTGACTCCTCTGGTTCACCGTAATGGAATAATTAATTAGACATCTAATTTGTGAGATTTTAGGATGAATGGGAGTGTTATCAAACAACTGCCTCAAAATCAGACACTATCTACATCTGTCTGCTGTTGTTAAATGCTTCTGTAACATCAAATAGCTCATATATGATTAGTGAATAGGGGAATGATGTTAAAATGATATGGAAGTTTGGTTAGTGAATATGTGCTTTTTCCTAAGCAAAAGAAACCAAAAGAGTAGGAATCAAATTTTATCCTTTAACAGGAAAGGATAAAAAATAAAATTCTATGCTTTAGCTTGGCTGCTGTACTGGAGTTCCCATCCCAGAAAGGTGCACCCCTGGCCTTACATGACTCACTGACTGTGGGAGTTTTATTTCCTCCTGTGTCATTCCTAAAAGAAGCCCCACTGCCTCAAACTTCCACTTCACTTCCATCTGCATTGTCTCACACTCTATTGTTTTTGTGCAGCTTTAACATCCTCTGAAGCAGCACTCTAAGATGCTTGCCCAGGCTGTTTACATTATCTGCTAAGTCAATTGCTATTTTAGCTAGTGTTGTGGTTTTAAAGGTGATTTTGAATGGTCTTCCTCAATCTTATTTTTCCCATAGCTATTATTTTGGTGGTCGTGATTTTGCAGAATGCATTCTTCAAGCATACAGTCAGCCCTCTCTATCTGCAGGTCCTACATCCCTACATTAAAACAAGCGCAGATGGAAAACATTCAAAAAATAAAAAATAACACAACAATAAAAATAATAAAAATTTTAAAAACAATACACTGTAACAACTCTTTACATAGCATTTACATTGTATTAGGTATTTTAAGTAATCTAGAGATGATTTAAAGTACACGTGAGGATATACATAGGTTATATGCAAATACTACTCCATTTTATGTAAGGCACTTGAGCATTAATGGATTTTCATATGGAGGGTCCTGTAACCAATCCTCCACAGATACCAAGGAATAGCTATATTATGTACTAGCTTGTTGACCATCTAAGGAATATAGTATCTACACAAAGTAGGTATACTCTCTTCTCCTATAGAAAGGATAGCTCTATATAGGAGTCATAACAAAAGAATTTTTCCATGTGAACCAACATAAATTTCCTTATTAAAATCTTTTATGGTTTAGAAATCTAAACCTGATGGGTTTTTCAAAGGTTTTACTAGACTTTTCAAAGCAAAAGTAGTTTAATGTCATGTCAATGTGCTCATTTCTCATAGGACAGGAGGAAAATTTGAAAGTATATCTAACTCCAAAAAAGAAGCAACAGATAGGACAAAAATTTTTACTTTGTGTATTTGTTGCTTTTAGTCCTTGGTACAATTACACTTCTAATCTGTGCTTATAAATATAAATTAATTTCCATTATCTTAACATTAGACATTATTAAATGACTTTTTCTTACCTGATTCAAAGCAAGCAAAAAAAGAGAGTCATCCATCAAATCAAAAGAATATCAGTGTTGATTTATTTAAATTAAAAGATAGCGTTCACATAACACTTAACCTTTCCCAAGTTGAGGTTCAGAAGGAAGACCATCAAACATAAAAATTCAGGGATCTCAATCATTTGATCCACAAAATTGTAATAACAAACAAAGAAAGAAGAAATTTAAAAACCTAATGTTAAGTGACTAGGGTGCTACAGACTGGAAGTTTCTCCAACAGGATTAGCTCCTTTAAGTATTTTAAGCCCAGTGAACTTATAATGCTTCCACAGGTTAGTAGTCGCATAGGCTAATTTCAGTTGGCATATGCTTTTATAAGTATGCAAAAACACAGGGCAAGGCATGCATTAAAATGGGATAATAACACATTTCTGGGACATGTGAAGCATGAGGCATGGATCCAAATGCCTCTGGCATCCATGAAGTATGCCTCAGAGTCAGTGATTTTCTGTTTTGATAAGTAATTCTGTTATACCACATTTGGGAGGGGGAAAAATCAACTTTCTAAATATAAATCTTTCATCTTAATCAAGGTTCCCTATAGTTTCAATTCTACCAGTTTACTCAAATGTAATTTTTTCATTCCAAGTAACCTAGAAATAATTCAAGGCTAGATAGGGTCTTAAGAAAATGTGTTGATTATTTTTTATTAATGAAAATTTAAGAATAATTATAAAATATTGTTGATCATAAGGAAAATGTTATCTAGTGCAATGAAAGAGGAGACAAAAATGAAAGAAAGGAAGAAATCAACTTTAAGAGTAATACTCTTACCGCCCCCGAAAAAAGACCAAAAGGAAGGACTACTTGTGTTACATATGCTTTACGGGTAAATAACTTTATCTAATCCTTCTAGATTATGGGTGGGCATCTATAGGAGCTTTGAAATCATCAGAAAGAAACTCTTACTAAAATGACAAATAATTATCATATCTAATAAAAACATTAAAAATGACAAGAAAAATATACTTTCTAAATATGCATACACATATTACAATCCTTAGCCAAAAAAATTTGAGTTATAAACCATAAGTATCAAAATGTCACAGTTATCATTCAATAAGTATTAATTAAGTATGATAAATCAAGGAAAGAGTCTGCTTTTATATACTACAAGAGAGAAAACTGAGAAAAAATTGAAGTATATAGTGTAGCCACACCCCAAAATCACTGGTTGTCTGAACCTAGTCTTGCAGCTAAAGGCATGTTATTTACTATCTTGGCCCTACTCAAACATGGAGTTCAAGTTTAGATGAAGTGATAGGATCATCCCAATAGCACACTTAAATCCACAAATGTGGTATTCATAGTATTTTTGTTCTCAGGTACTAACAAAACAGAACCTTTAGAGATGTTAGATGGAAATCTCATCTTTTGACAAGATATACAATGAAATTGTTTTAAAGCACATTTCATAACATTTTTTGTCTAAACATGAGCTCATTTTAATAGTGTAAAATTGGAAGCAACTGAATGTCTATGAGTAGACAGTTTAATTCATTCAAGCTACTATGAGTGTCAATTATATCCCAGGCACTGTGCTAATTACTGGTATTACAACAAAGATAGTCTCTGTTCTTGCCCTCATGTACGTCACATTCTGGTCAAAAGACAGATCGTGTGGGAGAGTGATATAAAATTACTTCATACATCCAAGTACTATTTATTGAGTGTATTATGGTCCCTGTTTCCAGAAGTTTGTAGTTTGGTAGGAGAGGTGCACACACACAAAGAGTAACAAAGTAATAAAATAATTACAGCCTATATTGAATGTATTAGGAAAACGAATACAGTGCTGTGATAGATGAGGCGGTGGGGGAGCAAGGGGTGGGGGACACAAAGTACAATGGTTAAAAGTGCTGATCCTGGAGCTAGACTGCCTAGGTTTGAATCCCAACCCTACCACTTGCTAGTTGTGTGACCTTGAACAAATTACCTAACTTTTGTGTGTCTCAGTTACTGCAGTAAATAAGAACTGAATCCTCTACTAAAGATGCTTGAAAAGCAAAGTCCAAAATAGGAGAGAGAAGTATTAGGAGAAGAAACTGGAGTTTCATCTGTGGCTTGAGACAAAAAAGAGAGTGGAACATATTGACTAACATTAGCATGAAAACCATCCTTGTTTTCTTTTTCTAATGCTCTAAGTAATTAACATAGTTTCTAAGCAATTAATGTGATTTCTCTGAGAACTAAATGAGTTAATATTTGTGATGAGTTTAGAATAGTGCCTGGCCCAGAATAAATACTATGTACTAGCAGAATTGATAAAGCAAGGACCTAGTATGTGAATTTCTATATTGTCAAATTAATTCCAAATCTGACAATTCCATGATAAAGGATGTATACTTGGAGGGACAACGATCTGCTGGAGCCAGTTCCTATTAGTCCATGAAAACTAATTGTTCTCATCTCTTCCCCAAACTCTGCTTTCAGTGACTTAAAACATTCCCCCCCTACAATTCTGCATTCAATGGTAGCTTGAGATCAGCCATGGTAGGAGCATTTACACCGTGAAATTAGTAATTTAGTAGAGTAAAGGGTTGTTGGAGTTCTTCCTAGTGGTTCCAAACTGATCTATATCTAGTGTGATACATTTGTGACATTTCTTAACTTTTGAATAACCTCTAGAAGTTGACAAAAACATTTTTAAAATCTCTCTCTGATCATACAGTAGCATAATTTTTCATTTTTCTGTTTATAAAGCTGTATCTTATACAAATTAACTGTTAAAATTAAAACCACAGTGAGATACCATCTTACCCCAGTAAGAATGGCCATTATTAAAAAGTCAGAAAAAAATTGATGTTGACATGGAAGCAGTGAAAAGGGGACCCTTATATACTGTTGGTAGGAATGCAAATGAGTACAACCTCTATGGAAAACAGTGTAGAGATTTCTCAGAGAACTAAAAGTAGACCCACCATTTGATCCAGCTATCTCACTACTGTGTATCTACCTGAAGGAAAAGAAGTCATTATACCAAAAAGACACATGCACTCATATGTTTATCGCAGCACAATTCACAATTGCAAAGATACGGAATCAGCCTAAGTGCCTACTAACCAATGAGTAGATAAAGAAAATGTGGTATATGAAATACTACTCAGCTGTAAAAAAGAATTAAATTATGTTTTTTGCAGTAACTTGGATGGAATTGGATGCCATTACCCTAAGTAACTCTGGAACAAAAAACTACATGTTGTCACTTATAAGTGGCAGCTAAGCTATGGGTACACAGAGGCATACAGAATGCTATACTGGATATTGGAGACTCAAAAGTGGGGAGGGTGAGACAGGAATGAGACATGAAAATTATCTATAGGGTACAATGCACATTATTTGGGTGATGGATACACTAAAAGCCTAGACTTCAACCACTATACAATGCATTCATGTAACCAAAAACCACTTGTACCCCTAAATCTATTGGAATAAAATAAAAATAAACTCAAAAATAAAAGAAAAAGAAATGTCAAATTACAAAAATGTATTAATTACTTGTATTTGTTATGGTTTCCTAAGATTAAAATGCCCATCAATTTTTTTAAAAAATCCAAACTTATGCTAAAATAAAAGATTCCTAAAACCTTAATGCCCTTTCATGATTTCCATTTGTGTAAGAATACCATACATATCCATATTAAAATTAAACTCTGCTTTATTATATCTGTTTCCTTTTAAATGTTTAAAGTAAAAACAAAATTATACAAATGTCTTTCAAAATGTTATCACGCAGTTTACAAAATATTGGCCACATACCTTTTGAAATATCTTCAATTTTTCTGCCATACAAATCATAAAGATATCTGGCTGGTGAATTTAGATTCATTCTGATCGTACAAGTATCTAAAACCTACACAGGAAAAATAATTTATTATGGTAAGCTCTGGTTAAATTGAATATACATTTAAAGTCCTTTCTCTACTATATAAGGTATTAAAATTATATTGTAAAATAAAACTTGATAATTTATAAAATGTTTCTAATATATGAAATGAAAAAGCAGTTAAAAGTGTTTGATCCCAACTGTACTTTAAAACACACACACACAAGTATTGACAAGAGAGAAAGAAAGAAAGAAAATTAAATAGTGGTTATCCATTCTTTAATAAATGATAGAATTTTAAAACGCTGACAGTTTTATATTATTCTTGCTTCTCTGTATATTTTCCATTTATTTTACAATGGAAGGATATTACTTTTTAAAATTCAATTTTAAGGTACTTTTTTTTAGCTTTTAAATTCTTTCCAAATATCCTAAAAAAATTGTAAATATAGTCTGATCACTGTCACCTTAATAACTAAAAACTGGACTTAATAATCACATTTCAAGGTTTTCCATGAGTATTGAGTCTCAATGACTTTACCATTAATGGTTTCTAATATGCTCTTTTTTCAATATTTTTATATCTTGACCTGTTCTTGTTATTTTACATGTATCCCTTTGAACCCACTGTGACAATCTTTCCAACTTTAGGGAAGACTTAAACATGCATGGGTTGGAAAGAAAGTTTTACGTGAGAAGTGAGGAAAATTGAAGGAACAGAGGGGGTTGGGGAAGTCTCAGGTAATCTGAGACAGGTGTTACTAGGTTTTCAAAAGTGATTCCCAAAACATGAAACTCACTATATTCATCTAAAATTAAAAAATATATGCCAAATCCAAGTTGAATGTACTCTGTCACCCATTTTTACTACTCATAGCTATAATATTGCTTTCTGATAACCAGAACTACTACTGAAAGACAATGTTAATCAGATGATTATCAATATAGTAAAAAGAACATCTTTCAATTGCTTAAACCATCTTTCAATTGCTGATATTACCCCATCTCCATTTTTGTCTACTTCTATCTCTACTTTATAATTGGAGCCCATAATCCTAGTGCTAGCTAAACCAGTTCATTTGTCTTGTGACAATGGACATATTTTAAACAGTTTAGTGTTTATACAGAGGCACAGTTGTACTTTCAGTCTGGAGAACAACTTTCAAACACTGTGACTGATTTCGTTTATCTACTTGCTGTATCAAAAGATGTGTTGAATTTTAAAGGCAAATATTTAACTGACAAATTTAATTTAACAAATTGGACTTTATTGGGCTATATAAACCAGAAGTTCTCAGCCTTTACTCTACTCCTACCCATGACTAATAATGTTCCCATGTGCCATACTTCCATGGGCATTCACAGGATTGTATGGGTCTTCTGCACACCAGCTGCAATTCAGAGCATTGGGCAATTCTCCAGAAACTATGTATTGCTGCTGTTTTTCTCGAAATCAAGAAAGCATACCTGTTCATTATTAATAACATTATGGGAATAATCTTGAACTCTCTAATTTGTGAGGAAAAGATCATTCACAACATCAATGTTTTACCTAGTTAAATAACACAGTACTCTCAATGTACTTTACAAGTGACTGTAAACACTGTCATGTGGAGCAAATCCATGCACCTCTACTCTGCCTATTTGGAGTGTGTAAATGCAAGACTTAACTTCCTAAACAATGTCATGCATGTGTCATCACAATACAGACATAATGCTCCCTAACTTGAAATGGCTGCTCTAATATCACTGTTCCTACCTTTCTCCAGCCTTTTTGCCCGTAAGTTAATAAGATAATAATCCTTGTGACTCTCTAAATGTTTCTCTCCCTGCCTTCCCTTCCACTTCCTTGGATCAATTTCTTTAGTGACTACTGCACACAAATTTACCTAGGACTACCATCCCATGGATTGAAACTTTTACTAAAGATGCTTGGAAAGCAGTGTTTAAAATATAAGAGAGAAGTAGCAGGAAAAGAAATGAGTTTTGTCTGTGTCTTGAAACAAAGGGAGAGTGGAACACATTGACTGACATTGGCAAGAAATCCATCCCTGTTTTTCTTTTTTGATACTCCAAGTAATTAACACAGTTTGTCTCTGACCAGCAGAATCCTCATATAGATCATTTTCTTCCGTGTGACTTTTTGCCCAAAGATTATGCTTTTACCATTGCCACTGCCACCACTCTCACTGACAGAAATACTCAAGGGAGATAATTTAGTACAAATTCCTCCGTAGCCAATCATCTCTAAACACTATTCAGAATCTAAAGTTGGTCCCACAGACCTTAAGCAAGATATAGTCTTCTCTTTACATTCCCCACATTCTTTTCCTTTCCATTCTTTATATTCAGTTCTCAATTTCTTAATATTATAAAGCTATTATTGTATTTATAAGTACAATGAATTCCTTTGGTACAAATTATATTGCCTAGTTACTAATGAAAGTTGAAATATCTAAATAGCCTCCAAAATTACATTTTAACAATTAAACTAAGTAAAAATATGAACTATTTGAAAATAGTCCCATTTACTTCAACCAAAAGTTCAATAATTTTTTTTTTTTTTTTTTTTTTTTTTTTTTTGAGACAAGGTCTCACTTTGTCTTCCAGGCTGGAAGTGCAGTGGCGCAATCATAACTCATTACAGCCTTGAACTCCTGGGCTCAAGGGATCCTTCTACCTCAGTCTCCCAATTAGCTGGGACTACAGGCACGTGCACCATGCCAGGATATTTTTTTTATTCTTTTTTGGAGGTGGGATCTTGCTTTATTGCCCAGGCTGGTCTTGAACTCCTGGCCCCAAGAGATCCTCCTGCCTCAGCCACCCAAAGTGCTGGGATTACAGCTGTAAGCCACCAGACCCAGCCATATATTTCAATGATTTTTAAAAATTATTTCAAACATTGCTGCCTCTGAGTCTTTAAAAAAATCTGTCTACTAACACCACTTTATAAGTCAAAAATTACTTTTTTCATTGAACTAAAACATCATTAAAAATGTTTGTGCAAGCCAAGTTTTAAGAATTAAATGTGTTTAAAAACTTACATTAGAAAATCAGATACTAAAAATTAATAATACATCAGCAACACTCATTCCTTCCTACTTGCAGAATGAAAAATCTTTGCAGTGTTTAAGTAATACCATTCTTTTGTAATCATTTTCTCAGAGTAAATTATCAATGGTATGAATTAGTATCAATGTAAGTTTCTGTCAAAAGCCCTGAAATGAAGCTTCTACTTGTAAGGTCATTCACATAATTCATAATGAAAAATACTTAATGGTGCCATCTTGTTGTAATATTAAGGTTAATTAAAATAGCATTTCTACTAATCTGTACCTGTTAAGTTTAAAACAATTACTTTTACAACTCACATTTTGTTAATTCCTTACAGCTTAAGTTATAGAGAACTCTTCCGATACTAAAGTTTAAAATCATTATGCTGTAAAACAAGAATCTTCTTGACATGCACCTGGGAAGAGATATTCCACAATCTTTTCGGTTTAATCTACTGTTTACTCTTCTGGGAGTCACCTCCACTCCCAGGCACATCTGGTACAGAGTTTGCAGCTCATGGAATGGCCACCACCTAAGTAGTATGGTTACATAGTCTACAACCTCTGGGTTGCCACTACCTCAGTTCAGGTGAAAGAGTATGATTACACCAACATCACCACAGGCCACATGAGCCAGGTCAACAAGCCATCAGACTTGACAATGTCAGTCCTCCTCAAAGACAGAGAACCTTGAAACCTTATAACATGTTTTTATGAGTCAATGCCCAGAAGTATAATCCCCAATTTACACTCTCTAACACACTCTCTTCAAAAGATCCTCTACTGCAGGGGTCAGCACACAACAGCCTGATGGTCAGTTCTGGCCTACAGCCTGTTTCTACATGGCCTATGGGCTAAATTTTCACATTTTTATTTCTTAAAAAAGAAATCAAAAGAAGAATAACATTATGTGATATGTGAAAATTATATGAAATTCAAATGTAAGTGCCCATAAATAAAGTCTTCTTGGAAAACAGTCACACTTGATCATTTACATATTTTCTATGGCTGCTTTTGTACTACAGAAGTAGAATTGAAATTTTTACTACAGAGACCTTGTAGCCTGAAAAAAAAATTTACTATCTGGCCTTTTACAGGAAAAGTTTGCTTACTCTGGTATATTGTATGATCATTCACATAAATGTCTATATATCCCTTCCTGGATAAATTAGCCTCAACTCCTTTATCCATTTCTAAAACCCTTCCATTGTATACTCTGAAAAGGACTCCCCTGATCAACAAACTTGACTAGATTTTCAACCTCTTAAAAGAAATCAGGCTTTCCCCTTAGTTCACTGATTTTCTCAGAGGCCTCTCAAGAGGTAGGATTTTATTCTCTCATATCAAACAATGTCAAGTTTGGAAAGTGGTGTTACAATGCTATTTCAACATAATTTCTCCCCAACCCTCTTACTGAACAAACAAAACAAATATACCCTTTCTCTACCTTCCCCTATCCCCAGGATCTTGCTGTTCAAGCGTACCATCTTCCTTCACTCTAGTCATTCTTTCTCATTCCTGAGTAACTTTGGCCACACATAGCTTGTAAAATCCTAACTCTGCGTAACCCTCACTTTCCACTCTCTGTGCACACTGAAAAGCCTGGTACTGCTGGAAAAAGTCATACAACTAAACACATCAACATTACTATTATTCATTATTATCAGCCTCCATGGTCCCTCAATACTGCCCAGTCACTTCTATTTCATTTGTTTGGTCAAATCTCTCTCCCATTTTCCACAATGAGTATTTCCAACCATCTCTGATCTGCTTGTCTCTGCCCAGTTTCTCCTTCCCTAATTCTCTCCTCACTTTCAACAGATGACGTGACCTCCTATATCAGAAAGAAAACTGAAGCCTTATTTTCCTGCTGTCAAAGCTACAAGCCTACTTACTTCTAAAACCATCCACTCTTTTTCCCTCTAGTTACACTGCAGAAGTCCCTGCTCTTATCTGAGGCCAATATTCCACTTACACTTTCAATTACGCATGCTCTCAGCTTTCAAAGCAGTGTATATTATCCACCATTTGTTTTCTCTCATGTATATTCAACTACTCCTTCTCAACTAAATTTTTACAACTGATATTCAAACATAATCGTCTTTCCTATCTTAAAAATTAAATCTCCCCCTTACCTGGTATCTCCCTCTAGCTACTCCTCCCTTGCACAGCTAAATGTCTTAAAAGATTTGTCCAAGCTCTGTTTCCATTTTCTTTCTTCCCACTCATTCTTAGGCCATTCTAGTCAGGCTTTTCTGCCATAATTTTACTAAAATAACTCTCACAAAGAATACTGATGACTACTACCTTGATAAATCCAAAAGAGATTTTCTTAATCCTTACTTATTTTAACCATTTAGCATCATTTGACCACTCCCTTTTTCTTTAAAACACTCTTTTCCCTTGAATTCTGAGATACAATAATCCACTAACTTTTCTCCTGCTTTCTTCTGTATTCTTCATAGGCTCATGCCCCTCTATTCATTCACTGGGTTTTATCAAGATAAGTCTTTCTGCCTCACTCTAATAATAATTAATAATAAATAAATAAATATGCAAATAAAATTTTAAAAAATAAATCAGGTAGTGTTAAGTCCTTCAAATTTGTTCTTTTTAAAAACTTTGACTTGGATATGCTAATTCCTTCGCATTTCCACATAAATTTTAGAAATAGTTTGCCAGTTTATTCCCTTTCCCTTAAAGAAAAAGCCTTCTGGGATTTGTATGAGTATTGTGTTGATTTTACAGGTCAATTTGCAGAAAATACAAGTTCTTTGTATTTGACATCTTAATACTATTGAATTTTCCAGCCCATGAGCTTGGGCATTCTTTAATTTCTCTCTGGAATTATTTGTTTTCATTGCACAGATCTTGCACATATTGTGTTAAACGAATAAGTATTTCATGTCTTTGGGTACTATGATATTTGATTTTTTAATTTCATTTTTTAATTGTCACTAGAATATAGAAGTATACTAAGTTTGTATCCTCCAAACTTGCTGAATTTATTCCTTGGTTCTACTAGCTTTCATGTAGATTCTCTAGGACATTTTATGTTCTTATCATGTTGTCTATAAATAAAATAGTTTTATTTCTTCCTTTCAAACTTATAGACTTTTTATCACTTTTTTCTTGCCTTATTACACAGGGTAGGACCCTCAAATAGCGTGGAAAGTTGAAATGGTAAGAGAGAACATCTTTTCCTTGGTCCTGATCTTAGGGGAAAACAGTTCAGTCTTTCATCACTATTTGTGAAGTTAAATTGGTGTTTAGTAGACATTCTTGGCCAGATTGAAAAAGTTTCCTTCCATTCCAAGTTTGTTTTTTCCATAAACGAATATTAAATTTTGTCAAATTCTTTTTCTATACCTATTGAAATGAACATACAGTTTTTCTTATATTTTCTTAAGATGATAAACTACATTGATTATTTTTTTTTTTTGTTAAACTAACTTTGTATTCCCAGAATAAAAGCTGCTTGGTCCTGATGTGTTACTGTTGGATTTGATTTGTTAATTTTGGGGTTTTTTTTGTTGTTGTTGTTTTGTTTTTTGAGATAGAGTCTCACTCTGTGTCCCAGGCTAGAGTTCAGTGGCATCATTATAGCTCACCACAACCTCAATCTCCTGGGCTCAAGCGATCCCCCTGCCTCAGCCTCTCAAGTAGCTGGGACTATAGGTGTACACCACCGTGCCTGGCTAATTTTTCTATTTTTTACAGAGACTGGGGCCTTGCTCTTGCCTAGGCTGCTCTCGAACTCCTGGCCTCAAGTGACCCTCCCACCTTGGCCTACCAAAGTGCTAGTATTACAGGCCTGAGCTACCATACCACCTGGCCTGATTCATTAATATTTTATGGAGAAATTTTGCATCTATGATCAAGAGGCTATTGATACATATTTTTCTTTCCTAGCAATGTCTTTATTATGCTAGTCTCATCAAATGAAAGGGGAAGTTTTCCTCCTTTCTCTATTTTCTAAAAGGTTTGCCTACAACTGATATTACTTCTTCTTTTAAGGTTTGATAGAATTCACCAATGAAATCATTTGGACCTGGAGTTTTTTTTTTTCTTTTTTTGAAAGTTTATAATTATAAATTCAATTTTTAAAAGATATAGAGATTTTCAAATTTTTAATTTTCTTCTGTGTCAGTTTTGGTAATTCATGTCTTTCTAGGAATTCCTCCATTTCATCTAAATTGTCAGTTTTATGAGCAAAATGTTATATCTATATAATATATATACTACCTTATTATTCTTTTGATGACTACAATATCTGTAGTCATCATTTCTCTTTTATTGCAGTTAAATAGTAATGAATGTTTTTTCTTTTTTTCTTGGTTAGGCCTGCCAGAGTCTGGTCAATTTTATTGATCTTTTCAAAGAGCCAACTTCTATTTTTGCAGATTTTCTCCATTGTCTGTTCATGTTTTCTTTCATTAATTTCTATTCTTTATTATTTCCATCCTTCAACTAACTTTGAGTAAAATCTGTTCTTCTTTTTCTAGCTTCTTAAGACAAAACCTTAGATCACTAACTTTAAACGTTTCTCCTTTTGTAATATTGGCTTTTATCTAAGCACTAATTTAGCTTCATCCCACAAATTTAAGAAGTTGAATTCATTTTCATTCCAATTTCCCTTTATATTTCTTCTTTCAGTCATGTATTATTTACAGCTGAGTTGCTTAATGTCCATATAGCTGGAGAGTGACCTGATATCTTTTGTTACTTATTTCTTATTTAATTTCTTTGTGGTCAGGAAACATCTTATATGATTTTAATCCTTCTAAATGTATTGTGACTTGTTTAATGAACAGAAAATGATCTATCCCAGTATATTCATTTCCATTTAAGATAATTGTGCCTACCCAGATTTGTTTCTGGTATAACTTTCTTTCAGTGAAAAATATCCTTAACATTTCTCACAATATAGATCTGCTGGAAACAAATTGTCTCATCTTTTGTTTGACTGAAAATGTCTTTATTTTGCCTTCATTTTCGAAAAATATTTTCATTGTATATAAAATTTTAAGGTGACCAATTTTTTTCTTTCAGCGCTTTAAAGATACTGCTTCCCCCCACATTTTAAAGATATTTGTTACCTTATGGCTTGCATTTCTGACTAGAAGTCACTTTTCACTCTTGTATTTGCATCCCTGTATTTAATGTGCCCCTCTTACTCTGGTTTAAGCTTTTTTCTTTATCATTTTCTTTCTTTTGTCAGGTTTTCTTCCTGCTTGAGGTTCATTGAGCTCTTAAATCTGTGGGTTACTTTTCCTGAACTCAGAAAAAATTTTGGCCATTATTTCTTTAAATATTAATATATTCCCCCCTTCCCAGTCTTTCTAGGGCTCCAATTATACATATATTAGGCTGCTTGATATTATCACACAAGTTGCTGGCACTCTGTCTTTTTTTTCAGCCTTTTCCTTTTTCTTCTCTTTACTTCTGTTTGGATAGCTTCATTGCCCTGTCTTGAAGTTCATGGATCTTTTTCCTCTAATATCTAATCTGCTGTTAAACACATGCAGTAATTTTTTTTTTTTTTACAATTAAGACATTATGTTTTTCAGGCCTAGAAGTTCCACTAGTTCTATTTTTAGTTTCCATTTATCTCCACATTATATTATGTTTTTCTTTAATTACTTGAACATATTTATAATAATAGATTTTTTTTTTTTTTTTTGAGACAGAGTCTCGCTCTGTTGCCCAGGCTAGAGTGCCATGGCATCAGCCTAGCTCACAGCAACCTCAAACTCCTGGGCTCAAGCAATCCTTCTGCCTCTGCCTCCCAAGTAGCTGGGACTACAGGCATATGCCACCATGCCTGGCTAATTTTTTCTATATATTTTTAGTTGTCTGGCTAATTTCTTCTATATTTTTAGTAGAGATGGGATCTCACTCTTGCTCAGGCTGGTCTCGAATTCCTGAACTTGAGTGATCCTCCCACCTCAGCCTCCCAGAGTGCTAGGATTACAGGCATGAGCCACTGCACCCAGCCCTATAATGGATTTTTAAATATCTTTTTCTGTTAACTTTATTTTGGGGTTTGTTTCTATTGATTAACTTTTCTCCTGTATGTAAATTATCTTTTCTGAAATCTTCATGAATGCCTCACAATTTCAAAAAGATCTCTCCCCTTCCACCAGTCAGAATGCAAATGTCTCCCTACCCTGCACATACTCCCATGGTGACTTCCCTTTTACATCCTAACTAGTTGTTCTTTCCCTAGTAGCTATTTGTGCCAGGCCTTGTGGAGTTCACCCTATGCATAAGCAACTTAATAATCAGCCAAAGACACAAGGGGATGCTTATGCAAATTTTTGGGTATATTCTACAAACAGCTTTCTCTTTTATGGCATTGCTGTGCAAATTTCCAGCCACTTTAGCCTCCTAGAACTTTTATGTCTTTCTCTTCAGCTTATGGAGACTACAGTCCAAAAATTGCCTCCAGGTACAATGATGGGGTAAATTGTAGGACTCACTTCAATTTTCCCCATTTTCTCAGGCATTGCATCTGGTACTTCTTGTTGTCTAATATCTAAAAGTAGTTTTCTTATATATTTTACCCAGGTTTTCAGTTGTTTAGAATTGAATGATTAGTCTGATACTAACTAGTTACTCTTGGTATGACTGGAAATAGATGTCTCGTGTTTTTATTTATATGTTAAATCATTCTTAACTGAGGGCACATTAGGAATTAAAATATAAGAAAAAGCATACTCATGGCAGTTGTGAATAACGAAAAAAATATTGCTCTGTTCTGTCACTCCTAGCCTGGAGTGCAGTGGCAGTATCATAGCTCACTGTAACCTTGAACTCCTGGGTTCAAGGGATCCTCCTGCCTCAGCCTCCTGAGTCCCTACTGGGACTACAGGCCTGAGCCACCACACAAATACTGCTCTTAAAATCAGAAAATGGGTTCTAGTCCTAGCTATCCCAAATAATCCACTTTGAATATGACAGTTAACTTCTCAATATCTGTTTTCTGAGTTGTTTCACCAGATGAATTTATAAAAATCTGTGATTCTAATGTCCAGAAACTAGATTAAGTTCATCAAAGATACTTTAATAAGTTATATATGAAGACCAATCTAATAAACCCTTCAATTTAGCCATTAATTTTATATGTTCTTAGCAATTAAAATGTACTAAAATATGAAATGTGCATATAAAAACTATTAAACAACTTTAATACAAAAATACAGAAATAAATTTTACCTTTTCAGTTTTAATATCATGTTTATGTTTTACCTGCCCCTAAATAATATTAAGAACTGTCCTTAACTACCATCTGTAAAGTAAATAAATCTTTAGGCTGAAAGTTCTCATTTGTTTTTAATTCCATTAAGGAAATTCACATTTTTGTTTTTCTAGGATTTTATTTGTGAAAAAAATTCGGACTACTAAACACTTACAATGTTCTAAAATAACCCAATTGTATGACTCTAGAAATTCACATTAAGAGCAGAAAGTTGGCCATCTGTAGCCTCTTGACTATATTATCAAACTGCATATTTTAAAAAAATCTGTTTTTATATTTTTAATCAGATATTAATCCTTCATGTAAAAAAATTAGACTAATTTTTACATAATAATAATTAGTATCAATGGACTTTTCCTCATATTTCACAAAAAGCTCTTTAAAGAAGTTCCAACATACTAACTATGCATGACCTCCCCTGTCGGAATCCATGTAGAGCATCCTTAATCAAATTTCGTTACTCCAGGTGCTCCTTTTTTAATTTCTTAAAATGTTCTCTAAATTATTTTATCCAAACATTGGGAAAATCTCTGCTGGTATAGTTATTGATTTGTGTGTGAACATTCCACAATCTTACTACTATGTTGTATTTTTTCAATTAAATTGGGCCTTTCTTAAACTTGAAAATTTTTTTTTTGTTTTTTGGTTTAGGTTTATTGAGTTATTTTGCAAATTAACAAATGCTAAAAATCATAGAAGTCTGGATTTTCCTCTGGTTTAAAGGTATATGATAAAGTCTATTATTTATTTATACCTTGATAGTCATATATGAGTAATTTCCTCAATATGCATGTGATTTTTCAGTAATTACAGGAAAAAGTAATTATGATGAAATATGTTTACATACAAACATGAAAGGAGTATTTACTTTTTTCTAAACCAGATTTGCTACACATAGATTACTCACTTTCTGCCAATTTGTAGATGTTTCCCATTTCCTGATTTCTTAACTCCTTGCATCATTCTAACCTAGCAACTAGTCATCTAATTTCCTGCAACGTCTTTTTTCTGTCTCACAAGTTATTTTCTTTCTTTTAAATCACATGAGAAGTATAGGAAAACAAGCAAGAAAGAAGTCTATGAAGATGTCCATCAATTAATAAGTTTGAAGTTTTTGAAGTTTTCAACACTGGACCAAGAGTTCTCAAACTTTAGTGTGGCTAAGAATCATTTGGAGACATTTGCTGAAATTCAGATTCCTAGGCACCAGGCTCAAGTGATTCCTAACTCAGTAGGCTTGAAGTGGCGTTCCAGAGTCTAAATTTTTAACACAAAGCCTAGACAATTCTGATGCAGGTGTTCTGTGGGCCATACTTTGCCCTTTGCCCGCAGTAAGTATATGATGCCTCTAGGTGATAAAAGAAAGTATTCTGTTCTCATTCAAATAACCTAACACTGTTTTCCAAATTACAGTGCACAGATTCCAAGTGACTGGGCAAAACAGTCAATTGGGATAGGGAGAGAATATTAGAAATTTTTATCTATAAAAAAATCAACATTATCAATATTAAAGATTGACACTGGCATTTATTTTCTAAAAAAGAAAACCAGAAAGAAGGGAAGATAATTAAGTGGTAAATGATTTAGCAGACCAGAAATGTTGAAACTTAAGTTAGCCAAAGTAAACTTGACTTGTATTGCAGAACCCTAGAAATGCTCAGAAATTTGAGACCTTAGGTACCTCTAAAAGCAGGGCTAAAAACAGGTTGACTGTTTCTGTAGAAAGCAATTAAAGCCCCAGATCAAGCATTCAGGCAAATATACTTTTGCCTGAATCAGAAGTGAAAACAGATTTGTTCTCTGGAGAGACCAAACCAGAGAAGCTGGGAAGTTAGAGGCACCAGCCAGAACTGAGAGTGAAGATAGCTTACTGAAAAGAGGGAAATTAAGTGAAACTCTACATACTGAAAGTGCAACTCTTAACCCCCTTTTCTACTTGGCTACTAGAGTGCTCAAATTAGCAGAGTCTAGGTGGTAAAACTGATTAGCCTCAGAGAAAAGACACTGACAATTAGAGAGCCCACTCGAAAGAAAAAGCCTAGTCAAAACTTCCCCAATGAAACCCGTTCCTCAACAAGACACACTTATGCTCATAGAGCTTCTCAAGCAGTTTTTCAGTTCTTCACTTTTAAATATTGATAGACGATTTACTCATTTAAAGAAAGCCTATAATATTCAAGACCAAAAACAAACAAAAGAAGACAAAAACAAAGACCTTAAAACAAACAAATAAAAACCAGCTGGGCTCCGTGGTTTATGCCTATAATCCTAGCACTTCGGGAGGCAGGAGGATTGCAAATAGAAAAATTAGCTGGGCATTGGTGGCGCGTGTCTGCAGTCCCAGCTGCTCAGGAAGCTGTTGGAGAAGGATTGCTGGAACTCAGGAATTTGAAGTAGTGAGCTATGATGACACCACCGCACTGTAGCCCAGGCGACAGAAGGAGACCCTGTATCAAAAAAAACAAAACAAAACCAAATAGAAAACCCCTAAGTACCTAGAGAAGTGGGGAGAAACAAAAAATTCATTGACTTGGGAGGTAGAAATAGGCAAATCTCTTAGACAACACAATTATAAGTTCAGTTCATAAGATCCAATGTATAAAAGGAAGAGTTCTATAAAATCAGAAAAGAAAAAGTACAGGAAAAGAATATTGTCAAAAAAAAAAAAAAAAAAAAAAGAATTCCACAAAATATCTCAAAAGAAAAGGATGAGACTTTTCAGAATGAGAAGATACCCTGAGTATCCAGCAAATCTTGGAAAAAGTTTGGAACACTGTCAATAGATGATTCTAAATGTTTCATCGTTTGTGTCACAAATGATAAATAATCAGTCAGTACCAGGCTTCTCAACAGCAACATTAGAAATAAAAATCAATGGAGTAATTCCTTTAATATTTAGAGGAAAACATTATTTCCCAAGATCTCAAAAAATTCACCTTCATGTTTTCTTTTTTGAGAAGCCACTAGAATATGTGCACAATAGAGTAAATGATAGAGGAAAACTAAGGAATTAGGAAAAAGCCATTCAACACAGGAGAGGGGGAACAATAACCCTCAGGGTAATGGTGAAGAGAGATTCCAGGATAGAGGTCATAGAGAACAACCAGTTCAAACTGGAGGAAGAAGACAGGGGTCTTTTTGTTTGTTTCATTCATTTCATTATCTTTTTCATCATATTCTTCACCACTGTAATTGCACATTAGTAACAGTACATGGAAAACCAAGGAAAAACAAATAATAAATAATTATTAACTGTTGAGAATAAAAAACATTTTTCATGAACAAAATGATATCCGGGATAATAAAATAATCCACACGGCTTAATACACCACTTCTTTGACAATGAATCCAGGAGATGCACTGGGCGACAATAAAACTTATCCACTATGGTGCTAACCTTAAAGTGTGTATCCATAGCAGATATTTTCCATTTCCCACTAATTTGGCATTTTATGCCCAGAAATTTTTCTTAATACCTTTTTTGACCTATGAATATACGTTTAGCCTACTCCCTATAGCAGCAAGTGCTACATGATTATTGAAGCCATGTCAATTCATTCTAAAACCATCAGATTCAAATTTCAAAGAGATGTGCTATAGTTCTGGTATTCCAGAGTTTTGTGAAGAAATATATAATTTTTGCTCTCATTTCAAACTTAATTACTTCCTAAAATAAATAAGTGGATTTCCTTTTGATTTTCCACTTATGATTAAAATACAGTCATTTCCCCTCAGCTCTATTCTGAGTGCATATAGGACTTTTATGCTTTAACTACCTGATTTTGCCACACATCCTCAACAATTCTCTCCTTACCCTACTGCAATAACCTTTACCATATTAGAGTCCTTTACATTCTACTTCAGTTTTATATTAATTTGCAGTAATCTAAAAATAGCTAACATTCCTGATATTTTATCATAAAATGGAAAATAATTTGTGTTTCTCTTATGATTATGCTACTTCCTTATTTCTAATGCTGACTTGATATTTAATCTACAAATAGGGTATTATCCTATGGTTATCAACAAAGCTTCCAAAATTTAAATTTTATTTACAAAATAATTAGCTAGTTCTATTTTTCTCTTCCAAAAAGTTCTTATCAACACCCAAGACCACCATTTTGTTGCCTCCTCTCCTTCTTACCTCATAAGGTGATATTTAGGCAAATATTTACAAATACATTTACTACTGAATCATGTTCTATAGTGAGTTTCATAAATTGTGAAAATTCTTTGAATTCTACAAATTGTAAAAAGAAAAGAATAAGCTAAAGACTTCCTTGATCATCCAGCTTTAAATAAATTGCTCTCTAGAGACAAAAAGCAAAATAGCAATGACATTTTTATTTATACTCAACCTTTCATCTGAGAACATGTAATCTGTAAGAGCGACTATTACCCCAATTTTACCATTGAGGCATAGAATTACAAAGATTGAACTGAAGTGAACTCAAGAGGTTATCTAATCTAGCTTCTATAGCCAAGAATGACTGCATTTGAATAATCCAAGAGATATGTCCATCTTCTCTGTTTTTCAAAATCTCCAGGGAAGATGTTCAACTTGCCTTAGCAATTTGCTCTGGTGTGTAATATCCCTTGTTTTACTCATAATACAAATCTGCAGATAAGAAGGAAACAAAACCCAGGATTCTCAGCTCCTTGGTAAATGTTCTTAACCAATAGTAGTTATAAAACAACCACAAAAATAAGTAAATTGAGAAATACATATTTTGATAAAATTTCTAATATCTAGTCAACTATTCACCTGTTTCAAGCAATATTCAATTTGAAATAGTCTGGTATAACAAAATTATTTTTATTTTTTATTTCATAATAAGAGTTCCCCATTAGGAGGAAAAATAATTTCTATTAGATGTATAGTATGAGTCTTAAAGATTAGAATAGAAAACATTTATTGGGAATTTTTATGGGTGCTAGGCATTGTACTCCATGCATAATAATATCACACTGAATCCTCACAGCAAATCTATGAAATAGGCACTATTGTTATCCCCATTTTTTAGATGAAGAAATTGAGGCTTAGGGAAACTAAGTTGTCCAAGGTCTCAGAGCTAGTGAATGGTGAAGCCAAGTTTCAAACCTAGGCATTTGGTTATGTTTTACTGTCTCTCTAATACATTCTTAATAAATTTCAGTCACTATATTATTATTATTCTGCTTTAAGATTGGTTGAAAAATCCTTATCTGTACTACCATGTTGGGGATTAAGCAAAAAAAAAGTGTGTATTTTTCAAACTCCCATTAAATCCTCCATATTTTTAATATCAAAGATGATCTGGGAATTACAAGTACGTTCTAAAAAACCATGTATTTATACGATAAGTAATACTTCAAATTTTGTTTTTGTAAAGTTTGTATGATTGTTTCATGATTTTTCTCAGGCCCATCCAGATTTGTATTTAAAAATTTATATGAATGCTGAATTTTAACAAATTTATATCAAACTGAATTTTAGTTATTTTGGAGTTTCAAGGGAGCTTTTAGGTCTCATTACTATTCTAAAAGAAAAGAGGCAGATTTGAGATGTGAAGCTAAGTTAGACTGGCTTCCATCTAAATATCTTATAAAATATTGTAACTAATTAGAATGTTTTCTCCAGTATAAACATAACTTTTTATTAGGTAAATGGCCAACTATAATAGCCAAATAATTTCCTGGAATATTGTTGCTTTGCTAAGGTAATTTATGGAGTTAGTGTAATAATCAGACTTGTAATCAGGTACATTTTTTAGTTCTATATAATGCCTTCTTATTTTTCAGTTTATCAGTTGACATGGATATTTAGAAGGAAAAAACAACACATTTCAAAAGCCACAAAAATTTGAAATTTAATTCATACTTCAATATTTAATACAAAATTACCTTTTTCATTGTTTCCTTTCCCACTGTAATCTCATGCCCATCCTGTCCCATGCCATTTTTAAAGAACAGAATTCGGACTGAGGTCCTCTGAGTAAGTTTCTTCATTCTAGTAGAAAGAACAGGCTTGGTTTTCCGTCTTTTGACATCAGTAGGAAGCATCAACCCATTCATTGTCCAAGTTACTTTCTTCATTAACAACAGATGGTCTAGAAGATAATTTTTTTTAAATCAAGTCAATATTTGGCTTCAAATTTTAAAATGGACACATTGTGCTTCCCTCTCCCTATTACCTGTATGATATACACTGGCCAGTCTCCATTTAGATGCTGGTTTTCTGAAATGCTACCACCAGCTTCCCACTAACCGTGACATAAGCTGTAGCAAGCTGTCTGCTCTGATAGCCTGCATAAATCATCATTTCTGAAGGGAACAGATGTTCAGGGTATGAAAGAGTAATACCACAATTTAGTCCTAATTAAAATTCACCTTAGCATGCCTCTATCAGTGATCAGATGCACACAGCTGAAAGGGTCCACTGCAAAGGTCCAATGTCCTTTGCTTACTATTGAACAACATGGATCCTGAACTTCTATGTTCTTTAGGGTTAGGAAACACTTTTTTTCCTTTAATATGGTTTCTTATCCATGTTGCTTTAAAGGTGATGACCTCCAAATGGTAACCCTACACTGTAACTTTTCTCCCATGACTAGAATGAAGGTGCCTTCTAGGACATCTTTGGTGAGAGATTTAAACTGTTTCACTAAAGTGAAAAACAGTTTTTCATTAACAGTTTACTTTGACCTATACATTTTCAAAGCTGTGTGCAAGAATTTGAGTTTCAAAACTCCCACTAATATTAATGGGAGGGCAAGTAAATTACTGTATATGACTTTGAAAATGTAAGGGTAAGAACAGGAGTGCAATATATTGCATACTAAGTTGCTGTTAGTATTCTTTTCTTTTTAAGAGGTTTCATAAATAAATAATTTTCACCTGAGTTGCTTATTTTATTTGTGCATACAATTTATTTTAGATATTTTCTTCTCATAAAAATTACAAAATATAATGATCCCTCCCTCATCTGCTCTTATTTGTCCCAATGAAAGAAACATAATTTTATTTACCTACAACTGAAAATAGGTACATTTATTTGTTTGCCCAAACTTCCAAATAACTCTGCTCTATTAGCACTTTTGAAAAAGCTTGGTCTCTTTGACCTAGAAATGGTGTTTTACATAAAATCTGCTAATATTAACATGAAACATCAAATAGTAGTTGTAAATCATCTTCAAGTTTCAGAATGGCTATAGTGCATGTTCAAAAAAAAAAAAAAAACCTGTTCTCTCTCTCTTTCTCTGTCACCCACACACATATACACACATACAAACATATGTACTATGGGCAGAAATAGGAGCAAAACTTGCAGAGTAAATTAAAACCAGATTATAAGGCTACAGATGTAATGAAGGCTTCAAAAAGAAAAAACATTTTAACAGAAATTAGTTACTATATTTTTTCATTTTGTAATCTGAAATTGATAGGAATTAGAATTAGAAAAATGAGCTCTAAGTTAATGAGTTCACATATATCCAAAAGATCCTCAAGCAGGTGGCTAAAAAATAAATAAAAATGTAATATATCCAAAAGAATTGAAAATAGTTACTCAAATAGGTACATGTACACACATGTTCACAGTAGCACTACTCATAATAGCCAAAATGTGGTACAATGTGTATTCATATGATGGAATACTGTTCAGGAAAAAGGAATGAGGTACTGATACTTGCTATAATATGGATGAACCTTGAAAACATTATACTAAGTAAAAAACCCAGACATAAAAGGTGACATATTATATGATTCCATTTACATGAAATATTCAGAATAGGTAAATGATGGTTTCCAGGAGCAGGGAGGATGGGGGAATGAAGAGAAACTTAACGAGTAAGGGGTTTTATTTTGGAATGATGGAAATGTTTTGGAACTAGATAGAGGTGGTAGTTGTATAACATGGTGAGTGTACTAAATGCTACTGAATTGTTCACTTGAAATTACTGGTTTTACATTATGTAAACTTCACCTCAATAAATAAATAAAGAAGAAAGAAAGAAGGAAGAAGTCATCTTATGGTCACTATCTCTCTGAAAATAAAAAAAAAACTCTCACTAGAAAGAAAAAGCTAACAAATTTTTGCAGTTTAATGGGAGTTTACACATAATCTGGATGCCCCTAGATGCTTTGCATAGTGTAAAGTGTATAAATTCTACCTTCAAACTAGGTTTGAATCCCAGCTCTGTTTTGTAGTGACCCTAGATGCTTTATAACACCTTCAAGTTCAGATTTCTCATCTACAAAATCTCTAGTGGCCATCACTCCACCTCCTGCTGAGGATTGAATATCTTGTATACAAATGTACCTAACATATTGAAGTCACATCATCAATGTTAGCTTCTTGGCCCACCTCCCTGAAATCCTATTACTTATTACAGAGCTCTAGAATATATCAATTGTTATATCTCAGCCAGGGGGCAACCAGGAAAACAATCTACTGAGAGTATCTGAGCAAAGTGCACTGACTGCAGGAATTTGGTCATGTAAGTGTTGGAAAAGGCTGAGCAGCAACCAAAGGACGGTGAAGCAACCCAGAGATTGGCAACAGTAAAAAACCATTCCTACTAAGGCCCAGATTTAGAGACTCTTACCCATAAAGGGTTTTCCCCTTTCATTACTTCAACGAGGGCTGGAACTAGGGTGAACAGGAGCGAAGGGCCAATGAGACAAAATTTAAGGAAGCCTGAGCAGAGCTATCACACAACCCTTGGAGCCGGTGCCTCCTCAAATTTTGCCTCATATATGCTTCAACTACCCCACCCTGGTCAAAGCCCTGGTACTCACTATCTCCTCTATATACAGAACTCTTTAATTCCACTAAAAACAGTGCTTGCTACTAGCCAGACACTGTTAATTTATTTATTAATTCATTTTGTCTTCTCAACAACTTTATGAGATAGGTAATATTATCCTTATTTACAGGTGAGGAAACTGAGGCACACAGGAGCTAACTTTCCCTCAATCTTGCAGCTGGTATACAGTGGTGCTGGGATATGAATTTAGTTCAAGAAACTGTGCTTCTAATCACTACACTATCTGCCTCTACCATATATTTTCTGCCATTATCTCAAATTAAATATCTGTCTAAATATTTGTCTAAAGCAAAATTTAATGTCTTTCTGCACAAATGGACTTACCCTTCACAGTTTTTGTTGTTGTTGTTGTTTTGAGACAGGGTCTTACTCTGTTGCCCAGTCTAGACTGCAGTGGAGTCATGAAAGCTAACTGCAACCTCAAACTCCTGGGCTCATGTGATCCTCCTCCAGGTGCACATCACCATGCCCAGTTAATTTTTAAAAAACTTTCTGTAGAGACAGGGTCTTGCTTGCCCAGGCTGGTCTTGAACTCCTGGTTTCAAGCAATCCTCCCACTTCTGCCTCCCAAAATGTTAGGATTACAGGCATGAGCCACCATGCTGGGTCCCTTCACAGTTCTTATCTCTATCATTGTTTCTACTTCTTTCACAGTTATCTACTATCTCAGGAAGAACTTGAATTCTTACTGCTTATTCATTTCTCCTCAACCAATTGCTTATTCATTCAATGATATTTATCGAGTGTCCACACATCAAGGCACTAAGGTGACAGCTCTGAGAGGACAAGGCTACTTGTACAGCTCACAGCCTCTTTGGGAGAGACTGATGGTGGAAGGCTCTCTGAAAAGGTGACATCTGCATGATAAGAAATTAGTCTTGAAAATCTGGGGAAAGAGTATTCCAGGCAGAATGAAAACCAAGTACAAAGTCTCTGAGCTGAGAACGGGCCTGGCATGTCTGAGAAAGAGAAATAAAGTTTAGATAGAGAGTGTATGTGGTTAAAGCCAAAGAAGTTGGAAGGGACCGGATTGTGCAGGTCAAGATAAAGGGTTTGGATTTTATTCTGCATGTGATGGGAAGTTATTGGAAGGTTCCCATCAGGGTGCTATATGAAGAAGAGACTACAGTTGTCCTTGGTATCCATTGGGAATTGGTTCCAGGATCCCCTGAGGATACCCAAATCTGCAGATGCTAAAGTCCTTCATATAAAATGCAGCAGTATTTGCATATAACCTACACACATCCTCCTGTACACTTTAAGTCATTTCTAGATTACTTATAATACCTAATACAATGTAATGCTATATAAACAGTTGTTATACTGTATTTTTTATTTGTATTTTTTATTATTGATTTGTTATTTTTTATTATTCTTTTTTCAAAATATTTTCTTTTTTTAATTTTTTTTCTTTTATTCTGGCAAGAAGGCTTTTTCCAGATTTTCCAAATATTTTCAACATGCAGCTGGTTGAATCCGCAGATGTGGATCCTGCCAATACAGAGGGTTTACTGTACAGCAGAGTGTAGTAGACACTGTTGGTGTCCTGCCAAGGTGCCTTTAACCAGGCTAGTGCACCCAAACCCCAGCTGCTGTGAGTCCTGGCTGCTACCATCTCACAGCTGCACCCTTCTGAGAATTGCCTTTGGCTGAAAGAAACCTAGCCAGAAAATGCTTGCAAGGTTATGATCTTTTCCCTGCTATGTAGGTAGACAGCCCACAGTCAATGACTGATTCAAAGACACAAAAGCCAGGCCCCTTGCCTCAAAGAGGGGCAGTTCTGTGGTGTCTTTCACATTCCAGACAGGGGCTAGACTGAACACACGCCTTGGCCACACGTCTTCCTCAGCTTCCAGGCTCCCTTTCTTACTCTTGTACATGTTTCAACTGAGAGTAGTAGCTCAGTAAGTCTTTTACACAAAAATCCCCATCTGAGGTTCTGCCTCTAGGCAACCTAACCTGAGATAGAGTAAAGGGACACCTAACTCAGCTATTCTTTCTTCACAGTAACTCTTAAAAGCATCATACTTTTCCATTCCCACTTGAACTCATTTGTCCATTTCTCTCTCTGCCTGCTGTCATCTGCAAGAGCTTCTCAATTATATTTGATTCTCTTCCATGACATCTGACATTTTATACTCCAATCACAGCTGAATTTTCCTAAAACATTAATTTTATCATTGCCTAAAGAGAAAGCTCTTAGAGCTAGCTTTTGACGTTTTCCACTAGTCAGTCAGCTAGCCAGCCAGTCTGTCTGTCTGTCTGTCTGTCAGGCAGTCAACAAATACTTGTTGACTCTGTATGGTACTTAGCAGAGGTAAAGAAAACAATAAAAAGAAAAAAAAATACTTGTTGAGCACATCCTATGTGACAGATCCTGTGCAAGGAGTACAAAAAAAACCCAGTCCCTTCCCTTAAACTTATGTCTAACAGAAGTGTTTGCAATCTGATACCATTTAAACTTAGGTTCTCATCTTACCCTAGTTTAGAGCATTGTTCTACCCAGGTCAATCCTGTTAATTACCCCTGTTCATTTTTAATCCCATCCTTCACTTATTCAGACTCAAGTCCTTCTCAAGATCCAGCTTAAGATCTTCCCTTATTGCTCTAGCCCGGAATGACCCATCACCTCTCTGAACCCTTAGAACACCTGCATCTTGTATTAGCCACCCATACATTTACTCATTCAATAATGTTTGGGAACCTACAACATGGTAGACACTGTGCTAGATGCTAAGGGAAGAGCATAAATCACCTGTAATTATTATATAAATATTTTATAAGTATATATCCAATTTCTGCTTTCATATTTAAACCTTAGAAGGTAGGAATCAAGTCTTGTATTTATTACTCTGCTCCAGGGTATAGATCAGTTTACTACATGTGATATAGTTATTAGATGTTAACTCTGCCTTGCATTTAAATGACTCAATTGATAGAAATATAGTTTTATGTCACTTCATAAACATATCTATTATGTAAAATAAACTTAATTGTCCATGTGTATGTATCTACCATCTTTATTCCCTACCTCTCCACAATATGAACTTATTAATAAATAGGATTGATCTACCACCTTGATGCTCATTGATGACCACAATGGCAGAGAATTTCTTTGGGAAAAGGAAGAAAACTTGCAAGGAAAACTTCTTGGCAAATGAAAGTCTAAAAAGAGTGATATAGACTGGAAAGAGCTCAAAGTATATTTAAAGTAAATTTTTACACATTCCTCAAAACTCATCCCTCCCAGAAAGCCTTTTCTAGCTTAGATACCCTCTTCTCTACTCTTTGTGAAGAACTCTATCATTGAATTTATCCCACTGTACTATAATTGTGCATTTACTTAGCTAAACACACAATGTCTACTTGCATGGAGTAGATGCTCATATGAATAAATTAATGCATAAATCTGTCCTTTTGTTCCAATAAAATGTATTCCAATAGAATGAATATATTCATAATTCCATTACCTGAGGACATATAAAGACATCTTGCTCACTTAAAAATATATAATCTATAATAAAGAAGAGCATATTTCTGAAGTTCCAAATAGGTTTTTTTAAAAAACCCTAGATGGATATAGGAAAATCACATAATAAAGTAAAATTTGAAAATATCATTTATAACATAAATTACATATAGTTTTTTAAAAAGATACTCCTACTTTCCAGATCTTTGTTGATATTGATAAACATAGAAAAACCATTGGAAATATATAAAATTTTTATAGAACTAAAGATTTTTAAATAAACCTGTAAAGCAGTCTAATAAAATAGTGCTAATGATGACTAAAATGTATTAATAATTTACTAGATAGGCAGCACAGCCTACTAGTTAAGAATATGGTGTCTCAGCCCAGATTCCCTAGTTTGAATCTTAGGTTTGCTTCTTACTATCTCTGAAACTTTGGAAAAATCAGTCAATCTTATTTGCTTTAGTTTTTTTATCTGAGGAATGGTAACAGTAATAATAATTCCCTTATCTGTTATATGGATGAAAGACATTTTTACAGATGAAATATTTATGTACAAATAAGAAACAGTAAATGCTGGTTATGCTATTAATAGCCTCATGATTTTCATTAAGAACATATGGAAAGTGCTGTGTTAAATGCTTTATAGTCACTAACCCATTTTATCCTTGCAACCTTAGGAAGTAGGCAATATTATCATCTTTAGATGAGGAAAACAAGACTTGGAGAAATTAAACAATTAGATCTATAACATACATAGTAATCTATGAGTCAGAGATCAGACTCAGGCCTGAATGAGTCCAGAGTCTACTTTCTCAATCATGACACTGTACACTCCTTCAAGTTCCTCAAATAACAAAAGAATTTCTCTAATTTAAAATGACTACATTTCCCATACTTCTTAATACTTCACCACATTCCATATATTCCCACCATAGCACCATCTAAAAAGCAGTTGCCCTTAGTGCCCATATTTTGGTCAAAATGTCTCTGTAAAAACTACTATGATTGTGTTTATACAGTATTGTGTCTCTGGTTAATCAGAATAGTCTCATGTAGTACAATTAGGTTTCTCAACTTCTTGACAAACATTGACATTTCTATGCTCTTTTGTGGGGCTGTCTGTGCATTGTGGAATGCTTAGCAGCAACCCTGGCCTCTTCCCACTAGATGTCCATAGCACCATCCAGATGAGGCAACAAAAATGTCTCCGGACACTTCCAAATGTCCCTCAGGTGTCAAAATTACCCCCACTTGAGCACCATTTCTGTAGAGGAATTTGAGTCAGTTCCAGCTACAAAGGTGCAGGAACCTGTGTATAAGCTGTGGGCACATACCATGCTCTTATGTGACTCTAGACCTGCTGATGCCTTTTTCTCTCCCTCTTTGCTCACCTACCTCCCTTCCTTTTCAACTCAATACCACCTCCTCCAGGAGGCTTTCGATGACCTATCCCTCTTAGCTTTCTAGCTTCATCCATGTGCCCTTCATTTTATTGAACTTCCCTGGTTTTGTATATGTGTGCCTATTAGACTGTGAGCATTTCAAGGGCATGGAATGTGTTTTCATCTTTGTACCTCCAGTATCTGGTACACTGTAAACAAGTGTGCTGTTGGATGTTTAACAAACTAATAAAAGTTATCATCAATTTCAGTGTAAGCATTTGTTCCCTGTAGCATAGCCATCACCAGAAATCATGCTTGGAACACAGCAGATAATAAATATTTGTAGAGGCATGGCTTGGTGGCTCATGCCTGTAATCCCAGCACTTTGGGATGCCGAGGTGTGAGGATCACTTGAGCCCAGGAGTTAGAGACCAGCCTAAGCAATATAGCAAGACCTCATCTCCAGAAAAAAATTAAAAAAATAAAATTAGCTGGGCATGGTGGCATGCGCCTGTAGTCCCAGCTACTCAGGAGGCTGAGCTGGGAAGATTGCTTAAGCCTGGGAATTGGAGGTTGCAATGAGCTATGATCACACCACTGTACTCTAGTCTGGGTGACAGAGAAAGATCTTGTCTCAAAAAAAAAAAAATTATATATATATATATATATATATATATATATTTCTAGAGTATTTGTCAAACACATCAGATCAGAGCATGACTTTTATTTCATTAGATAAATATGAGATCAATATTAGGTAACTAATGACTTATGTTTTCTCTGTATTTGGGGAAAAGATTATATTTTTATACTCACAATTAATCAGCTTTCTCATCATTATGTCCCACATTGAATTTAGTAGGAAACCAGAATATGTATCATGGAGGATAGTCCAAAGTAAGAAGCAGCAAGAAAATAACAGGCTTAGTGCATACTATAAAATTCGCTTCAGAATTTTAAAGCCTTGGCGTTGAAAGAAACTTTAAAAATTATTGACTTTAACAACACATTTCACTCACTCAATTATTCATGCAAGAAACATGCATTGAGTGCCTACCACACATTCCCTGCTAGTGACACTGCACAGAGAGAACCTCAAAGAGTTCTTGGTCTTTTGGGAAACACAAGAAAGGAAAGCAACACACAAGATGGCAGGTGCTAGGTCATAGGTTTGCACATGGTATTGGGGGAGCATGAAGCAGGGGCACATGCCACAGCTTGAAGTGGTTAAGAAAGGCTTCCCTCCCAGAGGAAGGACATAAGACAGAATTTGAAGGATATATAGAGTAGGAAAAAATGGGAAGCAGAATCCAGGTGGTGGAAATGATATAAGTGAAGGCCAAGTTATGCAATAATATGATGAGTCATTGTGAGAAGACTGAACACAAGAGCAGCCAGAGATGGAGCAAGGAGGACAGGATGTAACCAGATCAGAGCCTTGTGCAAAACACCGAGAGGTACCATACCTCCCAAAGCAGGCCATTCTATCTTTTGGACAGATGGTATTATGGAAAAAATCTTCTGTACATTAAGGCAAAATTCATTTCCCTATAAAATAAAGCTATTGGGATAAGTGAGGAGAATGAAAACTCTAGGGTAGAATTTCTCAAGGTGTGGGCCATGGGCCTCTATAGGAGAACAAGCTGAAGAACAAGGGAACCCTCATATTTAGCAACATGAGTGATTCTTCTGTACATCATAGCTCTGGGGACATATGCCTTCATATCAAGAAATAAGGTTGGAGAGCTGATGTCCAAGATAAGCATTATTACACCCAGAGGCAAGAAGAAAAACAGAATCTGACTCTTCCACACCAGCCTGGAAACACCAAGGATGCTTAACAAAGATATGACAAGGCTTTAGCCCTGGTGAGGGAAGAGGCTAATTTCAAAGGCTGGGGGTGAGAAGAGCGAGTAGTAACTAAATAGTGAGAGGACTTTAGGGTTTTGGGGGCAGAGAGCCAGACCAAATATTAAAATAAGAATGTTAATACTATTTAAATCCCCTTCGAACTTCTAGGAAAACAAACTAGCCATTGCTAATAAATGCTTCCTACATTTCTATATTTCATTACCTTTCTGATCTCCAAAAATCCCAAAATTTTCATTTCCCAGGGCTGAGCTTTCTGGTACCTTTATAAGAATCAGAAAATAGCCTTGTTATTGCCCAACCTCCCACCCCCCACCTGCCCAGACCCCACATTCTCCTCCCACCCTACCCTCGCTCCCCACCCCATGTTGGAAGGAGAAACAGGTGAGTCTAGTCCCACACATTCCTCAGCAGTGAGCAGCAGCCCTGGGTATTCCCAAAGGTCAGATCATCTCCTCTTTCTTACTTCCTTACTTTCAATCATAGTTAATAAGCCCCTAGTCTACACAAGGTACTATCAGGAATATAAAGAGAAGTGTTAAATAAACACAAGTGTCTCTTCTTCTTATCTCCCCTCAAAAAAAAGCTGAGGGGAGAGATGGTAGAGAAAGGGCATTCCCGAGAGGATTCAGGAAAGCTGAAAATTCTAGATCTTGTGCACCTATGGGTCCCTCAAGAATCTTTTAATCCCAGCATTCCATATCTGACCATTGTCTGGTCTCAGACAAACATTAGTGTAACCATTAGCCTCTTTGCCATGTACTTTACTCTTGGGCTGGCTCACTCTGGCCCCCTGCCAAATGGGAACATTCACAAACCTATATACAAAGTTGGGGTAGGAGATTTTTAATATACTCTTCCCAAATGTCCACTTATTATTTGCAGCAAAATAGGTTGCTGTTGGGAGGTGTTTTCCCTCCTCTTTCAATACCACCTCATTGGAATATGGATGGTTCACCACGGCACCTATTTCATTTGGTCCTCTATACGCCCACTGAATAACATTTACTGAGCATCCATTAAGTGGTAGGCCCTGTGCCAGAAAATGGTGGTGAACAAGGCAGCATGGTTTCTGCCCTAAGTCAACTCAGTCTAGGGTAGGCATGAAAGGATGATAGACAATTTACCACTAATTACAAATCTGATGATTATAAAAGGAGACATTGAGAATGTAACAGGAATGTACCCTTCCTCGTGGAAGTGTCCCCAGAAAGTAGGACAATGCCTTCCTGAGCATGAATCTCAACTGCAGGAACATTAGAGTTCCCCTTTTGATTGCTCTTGGATCTCTGCCTTTTCCCCTTTGGACTATTCTTGAATCTCTACCTTGTCAATAGTTCTATCAGCAAAGTCTCTGCCTTACATACCAAACTGCCAAAGGTCCTTCGTCTCACCTTATTTCCTCACCCCTCCTTTAAATTTGCTACATCTGGCAGCTTCTAAAGCAATCAGACCTGTCTCAGTCTTCCTCTCCTCCTAGCCACTTTACCCTAGAAAGTTAAGATTCCACTGGGTAAGGATGAGGGTAGTAGCTGAACTCTAGTGAGGTTCTAAGGCTTAGCATAACCTTGGAATATACTTCCTCCCAAAGGGCCATATCCCAGCTGCTCAGGGATTGCCATGACCCCCAACTGTTCATATACTTACTCTCCTAAAGCACTTATAGAACCTTATGCTCCAACCACAGATTATATTTTATTTTGAAGAATCCACATTCTACTTTATTTTCATGGTATTTTTAACCAAATCATGAAAAAAGATAAAGCGCTTTCTAGCCTGCTTCTGTCTTAAAAGGTCTATCTACAATATAATTACATTTCTTCAGTCTACTTCAAAAAAGCCAATGTCTGTCATAAAATTAAATAAGTCTGGGTGCTCCCCACATTATAATTTTCCATTTTGCATGTACTAGGCAAAAAGAATACTGCCTTCTTATACCGTAAGAATAAAAGCAGCAAACTTGCAAGTTCAAATCCATGAGCTTATTAAGTCTTCCTATTTAAAAAAAATTCATTCTCTTGTTGGGCAATAAACTTGAAAACACATTAATGCACTGACTGTCAAGTAGGTATAGATAATGACATTAAATATGAACAAGCACATCATTTCATGGGTACAAGATGAATTTATAAAATACAAATGCTCTGACAGTAAGAAAACATACTGCTATATTCAATTATATCATCTGCCCAAAATACAATTGCTTCTATGTTTGGTAAATAGATTAAACCCAGGTCAAATTCCTGTGTTCAATTGAGTCTGTAGTCACTCCCTTTTCTCTAAATACTTGCGCTCTTTGTTTCTGCGTGTTCTTAAGTGTCATCATTTATTGCTATAGGCATGATGGCTATATTTAACTAATAATGACAGTGGTTGTCATTAGATTTTAACTTAGTAACACTAGTCTGACATATCATTTGAAGTATGTCTTCAATTTAAATTTGATTAAAATTACAAACATCCCATCTATTGTGCCAATCAAAATGTTGTCACCCTTTCCCTGAACTTTTCTATGAACTTTCTTTAAATAAGTTATGGCAGCTTAAAGTTAAGGCAAGCCCTGGGTCATGAACATATTTTAAAACACAACTCTTGGAACAGAGATGAGAAAGGGCACCACTTGGGGCTCCTTTTATAAAAGGCCTTGATTTTGACCTACACCCCAGATACTGAGAGTTCACAGACTTTAACTCAGATTTCCATATCATGCTGTATACACAACTGCGTGGCAGAGATTTTAATTTGGTTGTATGTATTTCAAGATCTTGGACCTAGCAAATGCCTTTCATAGCAAAATAAGATACCTGTGACAACCTGTATGAAAATCTTGTGGAAACATGCCTAGGAAAGGATGGGGCAAAAAAAGAAAGATAGATAAAGAGCAGGTTGAAAGACAATATTTTAGATACCTATCATGTGCCAGGTTTTTACACACATCATCTTATTTAATCCTCATAATAAATCTGTGAAGTACATAGTATTATACTCAATTTATGGATGAGGAAACTCATACTTAGAAAGGTTAAGTGACATTCCCAGGCTCCCACTGTAGTTTATATTCCTGGCCATGATGAAGGAAGTAGAAATAAATTTTTTTGTTGTTGTTATTTTCCTTAACCCTGCTAGCTATTCCAGGAAGCTAAGAGTGGACATAAAGTTCTGACTAATAGCCTTAGAATCTTAGTTATGTTTATAAAATGCTATTCTCAGTTTTCTATTAAGATTACAGATTTATAAACATTTAATTTTCAAATAATTTATCTTTATTACAAAAATAAGACAATATCCCATAATTCTTGAAGGTATTATTAACTCTATCTTACAGATACGGACATTGAGATGCAAGCCACTGTGCTCAAGACCACATAACAAGGACTAGAATCTTTCAAGATCATTTTACTTCAGTATTCCACTAAACAATAATGTATTTCTCACATCTCTCCTAACAGATGTCCAAAAGCTTAAAAAAGTGAACATTTTAAAAGGTAAATCACTCTGAAAGAGTAGCTAAGGCATATATAAATAAATTCTCAGGTAAAGTAACAAGCAGGGTAGGCAGGCAACTGTCTAAAAGATTCGATTTAAAAGTTACTGTAAACACCTATTTCATTTTTAAAATTCCCTCCCTCTTTTGTTTCCATGACATGATTTGTTCTTATTATACCACCCTTTTTATTGCCTTTACAACACTTACACTGTCAATAAATACCTTATTTAATTCTTTATAAGTTTAGTGTCTATTTCTTTTTCCACTATTAGAACCTAAGCTCCATGAAACCTCTATCTTGTTCCATATCCTTAAGGCTTGGAGCAATGCCTGGCACATTTAGGGACTCAAAAAATGCTTGTTAAATAGATAACTGAATGAATGAATCGTCTCCCTTCAACTCTAACTATTCCTTCTACCTCCTTAGACAGGGAACCATAGTTTATTACCTCCCACATACTCTCTCCGCTCTGGTCAGGGAGTTATTCTGTCTGGCCACTCTCACATATGCAGCAAACAACTTGTGGTGATAAGGACAATATTTGTAACCATTCTCAGTTCATATCCTAGTGAGAATTAATATTTATCAGAGTTCTTTGCAGCTGTGACAGAAAGACATTATCTAAAACCCTTAAGGTCAGGTGTTGTTCCATACCTAGAAATTTTTGGATAACAAAAAAAGTTAATATGGTGCTTATACCATAGTAGTACAAATATCATATATTATATAATACTCCCCAGAAAGGTCCAGGATAGCAGCCCATAATAAAACACATGAATTATTTTCAACAATACACTTGTTATGTGCTTTAAGTATATTACATTTACTCCTCACAACCCCTGCATAAAACTGGGTGCATGACATCCAGAAAGCATTCAAATTATCAGGACAGTTGTAGGTTTGCAGGCATCTTTATTAAAGTGTAGTTTCCGTATATAAATACCATTCAACATTTCATGAGTATGTCAAGAATTGAGGTATTTCTCAATGATTTCATATTTGACAGTATAAGGAGATGCTGCTAGCCATTTTCAGGCCATAGATTTTCCTACTATCTAAGGACACTTTTTTTTAGTATATACTTTGTAATTGCCTTCAAATCCATGCCTACACTTATTTACAGATTTAAAACTTTTAGAATAGGGAAACTACATGAAATATATTCTTATAGTTTTACCCTCACTTGTAGAAATACATAGAAGAATCATGTGCTTCTATCAGAAGTGACTTTTTTCTCTCTGCAATGCCATTTTCCTGCTTTTGAGTATATAAGTGGAAAATAAAATGGACTAATAATATCACCTAAGACATACACTAGTCACACCAAAAGATAAAAGGGAATTTGGGAAAGCCAATCCTAACTCCTGTAGTTGCCTCAATTAAGTAGTGGTTGCCCTGTATGGGAGCATCACAAAGCCCAGTATTAGCTTTGGCAGGGCTAAAGCAGCCATTGGCGTAGGCAGCACTATAGCATTCCTGTCTTGAGATACAGCAGCAGAAATAGCAAGGTGTGATGCAATGTGGGTAGTGGGTCACTTCTTGAAACTTGTGCTTTTAACATTACCATTTAAAAATTAACAAATTCAATAGACATATAATGTAACAGATTATAATGCATGAAACCAAGTTCATTAAACTAATGCATTTTTTGAAAAACAAAATATGACAGAACATTTCATTATTGAAGCAGATATGAAAAAAAGTGTTATGCTGCTATTTAGAATGTGCTTTGTGTGTCGTGGAATTGAAATATTTCCAAATCATCAATAATTAAAATGATGAGAATCCATCATTTCACTGACATTTACTTCTACATGAAAAGATGGCCTATTTTAAATGTGCTCACACATATTCTTGTCAATCACAAGCTGTCACAGCAAATTATTTCATTTTGTAGATCACATGGCAGTTAGCAGAAAATCTCTAGGTTTAAATTTAGATCTTAGGTGTAGTATCAAGAACTCCTTTCATGAATTTTTTTTTCTGTGACTACATCTTCACAATACAGTATATAAAAGATATAAAATCTTATTCATAATACTAAGTTTCTCTTCTGGTTAACCAAACTCAAGACTAAAATGAATCATTGTAAATGATAACTCTAAAAGCCAAATAATAGAATAGGTTATGCAGGAAAGAGTAAAAATATAAAACTAAAAAATTTTAAAGACAATCAGAGCTCCACATAATAGAACTTGGACCTAATGAATTAGGTCTAAACAATTATTCCCCCTCATCTTCTTTAAGATATTTAAGGAATCACAGGACACGAACCGCTTCTTATGTATGCATTGCTTACAGCTCCTAGCAGCTATACAGTAGCTGAACTCTCATAAACCCCATGGATCTGATCCAAAAATTTTCACTGTGCCACAATTAAGCAGAAGATTCAAAAAACTGTGAATAAAACTCAAACCACATGGCCATGAATCTGAAAACTTAAAATGCCTTTTCAAACAATTCATTAACTACATCTTCACAATTCCAGCAGAATCATTAAAAAATGTCAGAATCTTTAAATGCCATAAGTATAAGACATAATAAGACATCTTCATCAACAGTCTTTACATAATATATTTCTATTTTCTTGATGTTTTCCATATACAATTAATCTTTCTGATTAGGTATTAAACTTTAAAAATGTAAGAATTATTCTAATATTGCATTTCAACAGGGAATGCTTCATGTCAGTCTTGACCTTGGTCTGACCTCTATATGAACGCTTTGTGTTTAGAGGTATGTGATGAATGGCTCTCTGGCTTTCTATTAAATCCAGTGCCACTGGTTGTCAACAGTGATTCTCAAAAGCGATAGTAATATAGCTAAAATATCAGAGATATTCTATAGGATTTTTTCCATCTTAGCAAATCCGGAAATAGTTCTTAGGCAATTTTCACTATCTGCATTGCCTTTCCAGTCAATAAGGGAACCAATAAAGTATGGAAATATAACTGCCAAAACATACACTGACTTATTTTACCTTCTGGTGCCAGAAATAGGGTAAATTTTCCTTTGGAAGACCTATTTGATTTACACTGTTGAACAGTGTTCTCAGTTTGAAGGATTTATAACTTATTTACTCAATTTAAGCTCCTTAAAGGACAGAACTTCCATCCCTATGCCAGGGTCACACAATAGTAGATGATAAATATTCATTGGTTTAAATTTTGATTGAATTGAATTGAATTAAATTTAATTTAAATCAGAGATGAAAGAATAACGATAAAAAAGAAACTGTGAGCCCCTTCTTTCATCTTTCTCTGATCTGGCCTAGTATCTGGCACATAGTAGGCTCTTAATAAATGTTTGCTGAATGAATGAAAATCAGAAAATTAAAATAATGACCTGTGACTGACTCTAATGTCTTTTGGCTAATTGTATATAAAATACTCATGTTCATTTAGAAAGATGTACTAGTAACACCCAATCCTGCCGACTGTTTTCTACCTTTAACATGTTCAATTTTCCAAGTTCTGAGAATGCTTCCTTAATCTAAATTTATCTACCACAAGTTATTCATACATACTTTATTTTTATGGTACACTTGTGAAAAGTTGGCAAATTATTGATTTATCTATAAAACACATGCTAGAAAGGTAATCTTCAACCTGATTTAAATGGTTTGAAAATGTATATGTAAATATGTGGGTGATATATGCATATATCACCCACATCAAGTTAAATATTACCTTTCATATATATATATATATATGTGTATATATATATATACACACACATACATACACACACACACATTTATATTCTTAACATTCTGAAAGAAACCAAATATCAGTGCTTAGGCTTATCTATAAGCCTAACTTAGACAAGTGACTTTTCCCCTTTATACTTATCCTAAGTCTTTTTAATGGACATGTGATATGCTAGTCTGTGTCCAAGCTTACCTACAATTTCTTTTCTCAAAAGACAAGGCACATCTGCCACCTGCTCTACTCCGTGTCCCAGCAACAACTGTCGAGCAGCATAAAGATTGATTATCAGTCAAAAACCATTGCACAACACCAGATTTTGGTGGGTTAAGCTTGCTGATCCAGCAAGAGATGGTGTGAAATTTTCAGGAGTGTGTGCCAACATTTTGGTGCTAAAAGAACAGCAGTGCATGTCACAGTGAAACACAGCCAAAGATATGCAGACAAAGCAGAGAAGTTTTTTGTTCTGGGCTTGGCTTTTAAAAAGGATAAAAGAGAAAACAAAAAGTAGGAGGAAATTAGTTTGTACATTTAAAAATTATCCACCAAGCTTAGTCATGTGTGTGACATTGTTATTTTAGCCATACATGTCCATGAGATTTTCATCTTAGCTTAGCTATAAATAATATTTATATATCTCTTCTACAATACCATTATACATATGAAAGGCAAGCATTTCTTACTAATAAAAGTAATCAGGGATCTTAATAAAGCAATCATTACAGAAATATCTGAATTTTAAAAACTCACAGAAATGTATTTTCTCAATAAGACTCATGGTTTTATATAAGCAAATGATTCAATGAATACAAACTAGAGGTAGCCATATTTTGAATTTTAAAAATATTTGAAAAATATATGGGTCTACTCTATACTATCACATAGGTTAATTTTTAACGAGTATTATAGCAACAAGTCTCTTTACAAGGACCAAATTATCCTGAATTTTCTATTGAATTCAAGAAATTATTTCCTGATGATCAAGTATTATGAAAGAGATAGAAATCCTAATATTACTTTATACAATAATATTAACAGAAGAAAGATTTTCATCACCTTATCTGTAATGAACTCCAGAATTACTTTTCTTCTACTTATGCAATTACTGCCTAGACTTGCCTTTGATTCACCAGCTTTATAGCAGCTGCAGAAAAAAATTACTTCTAATAAGGTATAAAAAGCATAGGGAAATACAGCAGTTAGACACTGAATTTTTATGGCAAAGTTTTTATTCTTTATGTTATTTAAATCTGATTACCATATATAGCACTTGATAACGAACTCTGGGTACAACATGCTTGGAAGAATATTCTTAGTGAGTGGTAATTTTATTTCTCTCTTAAAATGTATTCTTTCCCACTAAAGAAAAAAATGTTATATTTTTAATTTAGAAAATCTCCGCATTTCTGAAATGTTAGAAACAATGGACTTTTTAAAAGCCTTACCTGAAAATAAGTCTAAGATTATATATATACATTTTAAGGTTAAAAAAATCAAGCTGCAGCAATTATTATGAAAAATGTTATTAGGAGAATCACATGTATATAAGAATTATATGTTCATTACTGGCCACATTTTCATAATTATGTTAATACCATCTGAAAAAAGACCAAGAGTATAAATGAATAAATGATATTTGAAACTTTGAACTATTTTCTGAGAGAATAAGTCTAATGAATTATGTCTGCTGAGTGTCACAGAAACTAAACAGTAAATTCAATAATCTCTGATTTAATTTATTATATTTTCACCATTTAACCTCCTGCAGGCTCCCTAATGTCTATTCAGATCTATATTAAATTAAGCACCAATGCTAATGAAGGGCAATAAACGTGGCTGTCAGTGGATTTTTCTTTCATTAAGCACATTATCCTCTTACTGAGCTGTAAATGCGTAAACATTAGTTTTGTTAAACCATGCAAAAAAGACAGGATGAAAATCATTTTTTAATTGCACCCCTTAAGCAATTTACTGTGTGTGGGGGTAGGGTATATATTTTTCTTTTTTACCTTTAATTTTTTTGAACGGATCTAAAAAAGGCTCTCCCGTTGAAACATAAACGTCGGCTTCATAGGGTATATCTTTAGGTTCGAGGGCTTCCTTGCCGTCTGCCAAGAACACTCGTCTTGCGGCCATGTTCAGGTTCAGCTTTTCTGTGCACTCCTCCAGCAACTAGAAGAAAGCAAGAGGTGAGACAAAGTGATTTACGACAAAGAAAGTAACACATTTCCACAAAATAAAACGTTCTAATGATCAAAATAGAAACCACTTTGAGTCCCTTGCCAAGTTCAGTAACTGGACCAATATAGTTATTTTCTAGCAGTTGAAAATGTGGAAATAAAAGGTAAATCAATCACAGCATGAAGAATATCTAATTACTGTCTAATTTTAATCCTTAAATGATCTGTCATTTTAATAACTCTACAAAAGATATAATGCCCTTGCATCTGTTTAAATACACTATTTATATATTGATTTTTTTTAAAAGGAAAGCAGTGAAACGCCTTTGAGATCTATGTATATACAAGCAATTTACAGATTCAGATTCCTAAAAAGAAAATGTTAACACAATAAATGTCATCTTTCTCATTTTTCATATTATAAAGACAGTAAGGGAAAAAATGAAGCACTGAAAATTCTGGAACACTAGTTACCAAGGTGATGGTTGGTACAGTAACTTTGGCAAAGACTGTTCTAGATCCATTTTTGTAAGCTGTTACTTTAATCACTCTTGGTTGAAGTTCGTGTCTTTGAGACAATCTATGCCAATTCTGGGCCAACTGAAATTTTAAAGAAGAAAATTCTGTAATCCTGAAAGAAAAAAAAAACACAAAAATTGGGGCATGTTAATTAGTAAAAACTTTTAAATAAATATTTTTATAGAGGTTTTTTTTAAAAGAGATTTCAGACCTAAAGATGTTCCTATGTATATAAAGTATTCCCAACAAAACTTTTTATAGGATAAGATTGTCATAAGATTGTCACTATGTATTTAAGTATTTTTAAAAATTTAAAACAAAATAAGTTTTCTAAAACTGCTCATGTAAAACACATATATCAGAATTATTTTTATTGTTTTACTTAAAAAACACCATAATATTTTAAACAATCATATATATCATATATACCCCTAAATTTTATATATATATCTGCTATATTCTGATAGCAAAAAATAATATCTTAATATCATGAAATAGTAAACGGCTAATATTTTCCCCAAGTTTTCATGTTTATCAAAGTTCTTTGCCTTTTTGAAAAGATTTGAAATTCCAATAGATTATAACTAAAATTTTGATTCCAAAGTTAATTGTACTGCCTTCATTTTAAATTGTTTAGAGACAGTAAGAGTTAAGATTTCTAAGTTTTGTCTTCAGGCAAAACCGGTTTTGATCTTTATTATTTTCTCGGCAAAAGTACATGGTAAATTGACTAACATGTCAAATTTTTGACTTCAGAATTATTTAACTAACCATGTTAATTTATAATATCACAGAAGTAAACATGTTAAAATAAAAACTTTAGGTAAATTAAAATCACAGCACATTCAAATATCTGAAAATAATGGGGATATTAGTTTCTTGGTTTGATTTTGTTTTTATGGACATTTTCTTCTGTCATGAACTCTTAGGTTAACAGTTTATGATAATCATCTTGATGTGAAAATACAAAATGGTTTTATATAACAAGTTCATTTCAATCCAATTCTGTTTCAAAATATTAGTTAAATATCAAAAGTACACATTTCTATTTTTAAACAAATATCTTATAAGCAAAGATATTTCATGTTCCTAGGCTAATTCTGCTTCAAATATTCTTTTCAGAGTTCCAGATTACCCAGTTGAAGTGTTTCTCATATTTTCCACAGTGTAATTAGCAATATTCTACTCTGGTGCTTTCAAAGAAAAAACAAAAACAGAAACAAAACCCTAGAGGTGTGTTATATTTTAATGTCTGAAATAGTCAATTGAATCATTATAAATTCCGCTCAAAGGAAAGAGCTTCAACAGTCAGTTAAAAAGAACAGAGAACAGCTTTCATTACCTCAGTTGACCCACTGGAGCACTGATAGGTCTGTTTCTCTTGGATGCTGATATAAACCAAGAATTGTTTTTACTGTTTGATTTGTAGCTGTCTAGGTCTGGTATTTCATCACGGCTGTGATCTGATGCTGTTTGATGTGTGGAGCAATCTTGAAGTCCTGACCCTTCTGATACTGCTGCTGAATGCAAAAGGCTGTTGGGGCCAAACTGAAGCTGCAAATAATCATCAGTAGTTTTAATAACTGCTTTTGCCTGGGATGACATAAAATCCCTGGAAGAAACAATGCATGGAAGAGTACAATTAATTGATTTGTAATCACTTATTAACAAATACTACATAATAACTAGTTGTGTGTTATACTATGCACTTAGCCATTATTTTAGTTAATGCTTACAATATCCCTGGGAAGTAGGTACTATTTTTATCCCCATTTTACAGATTTAAGAAGGCTTAATCTGTAACCAGAAAATCGAGGCTTAGAGGGTTAATTAACTTGCCAAATGTCACATAATAAATAAGTGACAGGGTGGAAATTTGAACCCAAGCTTGTCCTAAAATAAAACCCATGTTTATAACCATTAAACTTCAATGCTATACTTAATTAAACTAAAAGAAAACATGTATAATGTTTCAAACCACAGAATTATAATTTTTAAATTCTTAGATTTACTTTATTTCCTAATACTTAGCTGGGTGCTAGTATTAGAAAAACAAAAGTTAAAGAGATGTAGGTCCTACCCTCAAGAAACTTGCAAACTATCCCCCAATAGAGAACATATGTTAAATAAACTGCTAGGAACTATGGGTGTGTATTAACTTTAAAGGCAAAAAGAATTCGTTGAAGGCTATGTGAGAACAGGTAGGAATAAAGTTGGTAAAGGCTTCACAGGAGACCTGAGAGTTTGTCCAGGCCTGTCCTGAAAGTCACCCATCCCAGGAACTCCATCAGTCTCAGACACACTGGGACAGTTGATCCCCCTACCTGGTGTTTAAGCTGGAAGAATAACATTTGGATGAACTATGATATGTGAACAGGTAATCATATGACCAGGGATAATATGTAAATTTATGTAAATACAAAGTTAGGAATATGGAATATGCATAGAGTTTATGGGTATAATAAAAAAAGTTTCAACATATTTGAGAATATTGAGCTGTGTGATGAGCAGGCATAGAGGAGTGTGAGCCTATTCCTATAATTGGGGCTATTTTTTACACAAACCAAATTGGCCTATTTCCAATTGGCTAGTTCCTCACTAGTTCTTATACATAATATAATATAACCTCCACAACATATATACACCCCCAATTATAAATTAACATATGTTCAGTGTTGAAAACTTGGCAGGGACAGCCCTTCCTCCAAATCTTTCACATCCACAAATATCATTCTAATCACAATCATTTCTTTTGGCTTGCCCTCTTTATGATCAAAAATGTGTTAAATGGTCAATTATTTCCTCAAGAATGAAAGGTAGTCACATGTCACAAGGAAAATGGATGTGCATGTGTGTGAGCTGACACAGTGGATCAATGGGAGCTAAAACTATGGGATCCAAATAGTTGTATTTTGTTGGTGGTGGTGCCATCACGTGTCTATCCAAGTCTGCCCTGGACTGAGTACAGTACGTGGGAGAGGAATGGCCTTCCCTACACTCTGAGGATCCACTCAGGTTCAAAACTGTGACAAATAGCATCTTGAAAGGATCACTGGACCCCAGCTCTGGCTAAGGTGGGACCTCCCTCCAGACCACCTAAGCTACTCAGATTTTGACAGCAGTGGTGACTGGTAGCATGAGGCAACAATCATGTCACATTGGCAGTGTTTCTACAGCAGCAGCAATGGAGTCATAAATGGTCACTAAGCTCTTCAACGTGGGGAAAGAGCAGTAAATAGCCAGGGGAAAGATTCACAGATCTCATAAACAGTTCCCAGTTCCCAATAAATAGTTACTTGAAGAGCAAGTTCTCATGTAAAAAAGTGGAATTCCCTACTTAAGAGCAGAATGAAGTGGGTTTTTTTATGAATGCATTTTGTTTACTGTCAAATATTTTTATAAATATACTAATGATTTTAATATAATAACCCATTATTCTACTACCACAAAGTGAAAGTTTTCATTTTTCCATATACCAAAATTTTAATCATATACCTTCAATTCTATACTTTGATTTTTTGACTTAACATTGTTTTATAATCATTATTCATGTTGCTATATGGTCTCTGTAGATTTTACTAAAATGTAATATTTCACCCACCTTTTGCCTTCCTCTACCTAGTCATGCAGAAGTTATCTATTATTTTTGTCAGCCTAGCACATCTTCCCCTTGTTTTCTGGTAACAGCACTTGCATCCTTTGGGGAAACTCTCCATCATCAACCCTTCCCAATGCCACATGATTCTGGTAGGGTTAGGACAATAAATTATATGAGGTTTACCTGGTAAATGGTACAAAGAAATTAAAATGTATGGTGTGACCATATGTTTATTTATTACCTGCTTTTCTCCAGTAATTTATATCTAAAAGGGGGAGAAAGGGTAGTTTTTCATGTTAAAAAGTTGTTATTGGCCCACTATCCAGTCTTCAGCTTTGGTTTGTTTTATCAACATTAATGACAGGTTTTCAATAGTTCTTACACTCTCAAACTCTTCTTTCTTATAACAATTGATGTGTTTCCTAGTTGTTGAGTGCATGAGAGGATAATCACATAATATAGTAAAGCTAACTTGTCCTACATGGGAATTCAACCTATACACTTGGCTTGCTAAATTGATGCTGGAACTGAGGGTGTTGGGATCATTAAGCTTTCAAGGAACAGAGACACACGAGTTTCAGATGATAAGACTTATTACCAGGATACACAAAAAGTTAAGAAAGTAAATAAAACCATTCCAGCAGAGCACAAAGAGAACTGGAAAGCCATTTATAGCTGTCGAGGATATACCAGTGTACTAACAACAACTCTAGTAGACTGCTGTGGTTTTTGACTCAGCAACCTCATATCTCCTGTGTCTACCTGCTCCTCTTCCTACATCATTATTGCTTGACTTACGTCTATCTTCCTCCTCATTACTCATGGTTTCTGCTAACTTCTTCTTTGTGTCTCCCCATTTCCATGCTACATTACTTTCTTCGGCCTTTGTCTGTATGACTTACATTGGAATTCCTCAAAGAGGTTAATTACATCACTACCCAGTACAGGATACCCCTGTTGGGTAGAACTCCCAAGCAAAGCAACCTTACAAGCCACTGGCAAAGCTCCATGTGGGAAAGTACCTATCAGTGGCCCAAACAGCTATGGACAGGACAGCAGGATAAGGTAGAGAGTAGGCAGGGTAACATGGGCTCTCAGATGCCTGTCAAATGAGAAAAACATAAGTGGCAGGGGACTTGCATGGCTTATCAAGTATACTAAGATAAGCAGAAACACTATATATTGGTTGATTAAAAAAGTACTCACTAAAATATACCATACAATTTAAATTTCTACCAGAAGTGTTTAAATTTGACCACTACTAAAATACTGCTCTGATTCTTCACATTATTTTAATATTAGTCATTCATTTCTAATAACAGAGGAACATAAGAATGTAGTACTACAATTGTAGGCCCAGTCTCCAGACCATCTGACTCAACAGTTAGTTGGCAATCTTGGTCCAAAGGGATGTGGGTCAAAAGGTAAGATTGTCCTTCTTAACAATCCTTATGATACCAATCTTCTTTTTTAATTTTTTTATTTCAGCATATTATGGGGGTACAAATGTTTAGGTTACATATATTGCCTTTGCCCCACCTGAGTCAGAGCTTCAAATGCATCCATCCCCCAGATGGTGCGCATCACACACATTAGGTATGAATATACACACCCCTCCTCCCCCCTCCCCGATGAATGTTATTACTACATGTGCACATAAGTGTTGATCAGTTAATACCAAGTTGATGGTGAGTACATGTGGTGCTTGTTTTTCCATTCTTGTGATACTTCACTTAGTAGAATGGGCTCCAGTTGCATCCAGGATAATATAAGAGGTGCTAGATCACCACTGTTTTGGGGGGCTGAGTAGAACTCCATGGTATACATACACCACATTTTATTAATTCACTCATGTATTGATAGGCACTTGGGTTGTTTCCACGTTTGAAATTGTGAATTGTGCTCCTATAAACATACGAATGCAGATGTCTTTTTTATAGAATGTCTCTTTTTCCTTTGGGTAGATGCCCAGTAATGGGATTGCTGGATCAAATGGTAGTTCTACTTTTAGCTCTTTGAGGTATCTCCATATTGTTTTCCACAGAGGTTGTATTAGTTTGTAGTCTCACCAGTGGTGTATGAGTGTTCCTATCTCTCTGAATCCACGTCAACATTTATTGTTTTGGGACTTTTTGATAAAAGCCATTCTCACTGGAGTTAAGTGATATCTCATTGTGGTTTGATTTGCATGTCCCTAATGATTAGAGATGTTGAGCATTTTTTCACGTTTGTTGGCCTTAGTCTGTCTTCTCTTGAGAAGTTTCTGTTCATGTCCTTGCCCACTTTTTAATGGGGTTGTTTGATTTTTTTCTTGCTGATCTTCCTGAGTTCTATATAGATTCTAGTTATCAGCCCTTTATCAGATGTGTAGCATACAAATATTTTCTTAAGGAATTTAACCTAAACAACTGCCAGTATAATAACCTGATCATCATAATACAGGACTTTATTACCCCCTCAAAATCCTTCCATTTATTGCTGAGAATCCCCAAAGTGGTGCATTATAAATTTCTAAAATTACCTCCAAAGTTCCTATAAAAATCTGCTGATAAGAGTCACAGTTATTTCTACTCTCTTCCTCCCCTCACTACCTTACTGCTGTCACTACCTATCACACAAAAAATAAGGTTCATGCCAGGGTACTGCCTCAGCATGTTCCCAAAGATTACAGTGCTTGGGATTCCAGAATAGTCCAGAGGAGGGGTGGTGAAAAGAGATACCTCTCCAACTCTTTCCTATACTAAGTCACCTGAACTCTGAAGCAGCTAAATTTGTGGGTCTCAAAGAGTCTTCCTTGAATAGTTCTATCAGTTTTTGGCCCTTATCTGCCCAATTATAGGGACTCTAACACAGTCCACAAGGCCAGGCAAGAAATAAATGGTATAGCATACCCTTCATATTGATAATAGTCATAAGAATACTAACTGCTAATGCTAACATAGCACTTATTTATGTCAGTCACTATTCTAAGCATTTCATATAACCATTCAAGCCTCACAACAGCCCTATATTATCATTCCCTTTTTATAGTTGAGTGAACAGGACTTGCAGTATTTGGGCTTACATCTATAATTTTACTGTGATGATTAATTTTATGAATCAACTTGACTGGGCCATGGGATGCCCAGATAGTTGATGAAACATTATTTCTGGGTGTGTCTATGAGGGTGTTTCCTGAAGAGATTAGCATTTGAATTGGTGGAGCAAATAAAGCAGATACTCCTCCCCAATACAGGTGGGCATCATCCAATCTGTTGAGGGCCTGAATAGACCAAAAAGACAAAAGGTTGGATTCTTGCTTCCTCTGCCTTATTGCTTCATCTGGGACATCAATCTGCTGCTGCTCTTGGCACTCTTGGTTCTAAGGCCTTCAGACTCAGACTAGAATCTACACCATCAGCCTGCTGGCTCTCAGGCCTTTGAACCACACTACTGGCTTTCCTGGGTCTCCAGCTTACAGTCAGCAAATCATGGGACTTGTCAGCCTCCATAATCAGGTGGGCCAATACTTTATATGTGCAGTATATTATAGTCTATTGGTTCTGTTTCTCTGGAGAACCCTGACTAATACACTTACTATTTGTTTTCTGTTTTTCCTATCTGTGCTATGTTCATTTTCACTTCTTTCTTGTCTTCTTTTAGACTAAAAAATAATTTTTATTATTTCATTTCCCCTTATATTAGATTGCATTCTATACATTGTTTAACTTTATTTTTACTGGTTACACTAGCTATTACAATATGAATCCTTGTCTTACTAAAGTTTAACATAAATTATTAATTTATTATTTTTCAGGCAATGCAAAAACCTTAAAATACATTATATCCATTTATTGTGCTTCCTCGGGCTGGTTAACAATACTTCTTTATTCCCTTTTTCATGAATAGGTACACCTGTCTTTCATGGTTCCTGACTTTATGCAGGGAGCTCACCTCCAAAATTCTGCATTGCTTGAGCTTGAGGTTTTGCATCCTGTCTCCCCTGTGCTTCTTGGGAACTATTAATTACATAAATTTTACATTATAATTTCTTTTAATATTTACATGTTACAGCTGTCTTTTATAAAATTCAGTGAGTTGTATGATAGTTTTGTTCAACTTTGTCTTTCTCAATGATACTGAATTTAGTGCTGTGATCACTTTTATTTATTGGCTCATCTGTAGTCTTATGGACAGGTATAGTTCATTTCCATGTGGATTCCTAAACTGATTGTTCTAGGAAATGGTCTTTTGTGCCAACAAAACAACAACAAAAAAAAAACAACTCATTGTCTCCTCACCTATTGTTGAGACATTCTATTGTTTCTGGAACCTAGGCTAATTTTACAACACAGATTTTCCTTTTAACATTTCTATGTCAGTTTTATCATCTTGTCTATGATGAAGTCTATGATATGTCTCTACTGCAAATTTTTCATTATATCTGTAAATAATGCACATATAAACAGACATCAAATAGTTCCTTCTTCAGTAAGATTTCAATGTTACCCTCATATATAGGAATGCATTTCCTACCTGTGCATCCACAGCTGCCCTGGTAGATTTGATAGCTGAAATCACTATATCGCATTGATTATTCCCTATCACATAAAATGCTAGTCCTTAAATTCTGTGAAATATTTCAATTTATCATTGTAGTATTTACTCTCTTACCATGGTATAAAGGCATTTTCTTTTTTAGCCTGGAACCTAAATTTTTATTATTTTTATTAGTAGTAGCACCTAAATTCCACTGCATTGGATTAATACAAGAACATCAATCACATTACTTCAAAAATACACCTTCTTAAAAAAATATCTATCTGTTTACACACCAACATACTGTCTATTTCTCCATCTATATTAGTTTTTGATGGCTTTAAAACAAATCACCACAAACTTAGTGGCTTAAAATAATACCTATTTATTATCACACTATTTCTGTGGGTTAGGTATCTGGGCAAAGTTTAGCTGGATCCTCTGCTCAGAATCTCACAAGACTGAAATCAAGATGTCAACTGGGGCTACAGTCTCATCTGATGCTCAGGGTCCTCTTCCAAGCTCATTCAGGTTACTGTCAGAATTCAATTCCTGACAGCTGTAGAACTCATAGTGACTATCATCTTTTTTGAGGCCAGCAGTAGTTTAGCTTTCTGGCTTCTCTTCCTATGATCTCTCTCATTTAAAAGTTGATCTGATTAGGTCAGGCAAAACTAGAATAATCTTTTTTTATTCTTTTTTTTTTAATTTCAGCTTATTATGGGGGTACAAAAGTTCAGGTTATATATATTGCCCATGCCTGCCCATCCCCCCGAGTCTGAGCTTCAAATGTGTCCATTCCCTAGACAGTGAACATCGCACTCATCATGTAGGTACACACCCATCCCTGCCCCCCAGCCCCTATCCCTCCCCAGTCAGAACTTCAAGCATGTCCATTCCCCAGACAGTGCGCATCGCGCTCATCAAGTAGGTATACACCCATTCCCTCCCCCCATCCCCCACCTCTGTCCAATACCCAATTGGTGTTATTCCCAAATGTGCACTTAGGTGATGATCAGGGAAACCAGTTTGCTGGTGAGTAAATGTGGTGTTTATTTTTCCATTCTTGGTATACTTCACTTAATAGAATGGGTTCCAACTCTCTCCAGGAGAACCAAAGAGGTGTCGTATCACTGTTATTTCTTATAGCTGAGTAGTACTCCATGGTATACATATACTACATTTTACTAATCCACTCATGAATTGATGGGCATTTGGGTTGTTTCCACATCTTTGCAATTGTGAATTGTGCTGCTATAAACATTCGGGCGCAGGTGTCTTTTTTATAGAATGACTTTTGTTCTTTTGGGTAGATGCCCAATAATGGGATTGCTGGATCGAATGGTAGGTCTACTTGAATCTGTTTAAAGTATCTCCATATTGCTTTCCACAGGGGCTGTATTAATTTACAGTCCCACCAGCAGTGTATGAGTGTTCCTGTCTCTCTGCATCCATGCCAACATGTGTTGTTTTGGGACTTTTTGATAAAGGCCATTCTCACTGGAGTTAAGTGATATCTCATTGTGGTTTTGATTCGCATTTCCCTGATGATTAGAGATGTTGAACATTTTTTCATATGTTTGTTAGCCATTCTTATATCTTCTTTTGAAAAATTTCTATTCATGTCCTTTGCCCACTTTTTGATAGGGTTGTTAAAATATCTATACTGCCCAAAGTGATCTACAGATTCAATGCAATCCCTATTAAATTACCAACATCATTTTTCACAGATATAGAAAAAATAATTTTACACTTTGTATGGAACCAGAGAAGACCCCATTTAACAAAAGCAATTTTAAGCAACAAAAACAAAATGGGAGGTATTAATTTGCCAGACTTCAAACTATACTACAAGGCTATGATTATTAAAACTGCTTGGTATTGGCACAAGTGCAGGGACACAGACCAGTGGAACAGAGCAGAAAATCCAAATATAAAACCATCCTCATATAGCCATCTAATCTTCGACAAAGCAGACAAAAACATACTCTGGGGAAAAGATTCCTTACTCAATAAATGGTGCTGGGAAAACTGGATAGCCACATGTACAAGACTAAATAAAAATCAAATCACGGTGGATAACAGACTTAAACCTTAGGTGTGAAACTATTAGAATTCTAGAAGAAAATGTAGGAAAGACTCTTACAGACATTGGTCTAGGCAAAGAATTTATGAAGAAGTCCCCTAAGACAATCACAGCAACAACAAAAATAAATAAATGGGACCTGATTAAATTAAAAAGCTTCTGCACAGCCAAAGAAACAGTCACGAGAGTAAACAGACAACCTACAGAATGGGAAAAAATTTTTGCATACTACACATCAGATAAAGGACTGATAACAAGAATCTATTTAGAACTCAGGAAAATCAGTAAGAAAAAATCGAACGGCTCTATCAAAAAGAATAATCTCTCTTTTGATTAGCTTAAAGATAATTGATTACATGAGTTAACTACATCTGTAAAAATCTCTTCTCCTTTGCCACATAATACAGTCTAAACATGGGGAGGATAGCCCATTATATTCACAGGTCTTGCCCACACTACAGAATAGGGAATTATACAGGGCATGTATACCAGGTGATGAGGATCTTGGAAGCTATATTAAAATTCTGCCTTCCACACTACCTATAAAATAATCCAGTTTTAAATATCCATATTTATACCAAATTTAGATTCAGATATTTTGTTTTCTAGAAAATGCAAATGCAATTACTTAAGATTAAATTTTATCATTATTCAATTCCGAGAATATTAAAAAGAGTGTGCCCAGGTTCTGATGCCAAATTCAAAGAGAAACTTGAAAAAATGCTTTGAGAAGTGGCAATATTATTAGAATAAATTACTCCTTGAATTGGATATTTTAAGGGGAAGAGGCATTAACTTGGATGTAAATTTTCTATATATTTTCAAAAATGTCAGCTACATTATTTCTGAATTACAGTTTGTGGTCAGTTATCAGAAAAATATTACCTCTTTTAGCAATATGAAGCATTCTTTAGGAATTAGGTCTTAAAAGAACAAATATGGTCACATATGTCTCTATGTATATAAAATACATAAATATTTAAGGAATTTATATGTGCTTAGAAGAAGATGAAATAAAACATGTCAAAATTTAACCTTAAAACAGCATTGATAAAAACTCATTTAATTTAAAAGTATAAAAATTTAGGTAAATTAATCTTTTAAACAATTTCTACATAGAATACAGTAGACATGATAAATTATAGAATTACAAAGCTGAAAAACGTGAAGAGTTTAACTAAGCTTTCTTACTTTTCGTAAATAGTACTATATCTCATCTACATTTGACTTTTATTATATTCAAAAACATTATCTGGGATAGATCTTATACATTGTGGAATTATAACTCCCTTGATATTTCAGTATAGTATTTAATTACACTTACTCTGAGATTGTCACTAAATCTAATTTACAATTTTTACTTCACAAAGCAACAAATAAGTAAAGATGTGAGGTCTAAAAATATGAGAATATATGCTTAGGAAGGAGTACAGAAAAAACAGATAAATAGATCATGATAAGAATTAAGGCGATGACTCTAGTTTTGACACAGCAATTTTTCTTTCCATTTCCTCTATTGAAATGGCATTAGTGAACCTTAGTAGCTTTTTATAGCAATTTGAGGAAAACTCCTAATAAAGTCATAATTCTTGGTCTCATCTCAAGGATTTCTACCCAGTGGTGGTACTCATTGTCCCCCTGTAATATTCCTCAGCTATAACTGCACCACATTGCCTCCCACAGTTCTTATCTGTATGCCTTCTAACCAAAGGTGTTCACTCAGCTAATCTCTACCCATTACTTTACTTCTTTCAAGAAGTGTTTAATAAGGCCGGGCACAGTGGCTCACGCCTGTAATCCTAGCACTCTGGGAGGCCAAGGCGGGCGGATCGTTTGAGCTCAGGAGTTCGAGACCAGCCTGAGCAAGAGTGAGACCCCGTCTCTACTAAAAAAATAGAAAGAAATTATATGGACAACTAAAAATACATATACATATAAAGTTAGCAGGGCATGGTGGTGCATGTCTATAGTCCCAGCTACTTGGGAGGCTAAGACAGTAGGATCACTTGAGCTCAGGAGTTTGAGGTTGCTGTGAGCGAGGTTGATGCTATGGCACTCTAGCCTGGGCAACAGAGACTCTTGTCTCAAAAAAAAAAAAAAGTGTTTAATAATGTCAACCTGAATTCAAAAATTAGATTTTCTAGAACCCTTTCCATAATAACATTGTCAGATATCATTAAGAGAAAAATGTTAAGCAAATAGTTACACATATAAATCTACAATTACTGATTATGATTAACTGTGAAGGAAAAATCCTGGTTACTATAGGGAGAAATTCAGGAGTTAGGGTCATAGAGAAAGCCTCATCAAAGCTGTTCAAGCTGATAAGACACATGAGAGGAATTAACCCCACCAGATCCTAGTCATTCCTTATTCCAAATCATTCCCCCAGGTCCTGTAAATAAATTGATGTACTTTTTTGCATATTGCTATGTTTGCTTTGTTGTTTATGTGATTTCAGATGATTTCATGTCCCATTCTGTAAGAGTAAGATTCTAATTTTATATCTTTTTCATTTCCACAGGAACTCAAACAGTGATTGATACGTAGGAATTATTTTTTGATAATTATGACATTGTACAAAAATGTGTCAAAAAATGTCATTGACAAGAAACAAATACAATTTAAGAAATAAAATATAATAAAGCAGAAGCCAAGAATTATGTCAGGCAATGTTGATTATTTAATAGTCATCCCCCTATTTTTCCTTAAATAAAAAGCCTCAGTTACTTTTGAGAATTCATCCTCTTTAATCTGGCCATGGAAAGTATCCTCTGATCAGCTCCAGTGGGCACATCCTTAATGGTCTAAAGCCATTTCCTTTGCCCCTGACAGGTTAAGTGATACAATTTTGGCAAATGAGATATAAGAAGTCTTCCGGGAAAAGGTTTTTTTACCCTAATAAAAAAGAGATATAACTGATTAAACATCCATCTTTAGTCGGACATTGCTGAGTGAACATGTGATGAGCCAGCCAGCTTGCAAGCGAGGGGGGCCAAGTCAAAGGATCTAGCCAGTATTTTGAGGATGGAAGACAGAAAGACACTATGAGCCAGACTCTTTGATAACACTGTTGAACCACTGAATTTAACCCTAGAATTACTGTATCTCTGAAGTTCTTCTTATGTGACATAATAAATATTCCTCATTTTTCAAGTCACTTTCAGTTAAATTTTCTGTTACTTTCCACTTATATTGGCCCAACTTATACAATAAGCCTTCTACTACCTTCATAGAGAAAACTGCATTAATTGCAATGGACACTTAATGTAAAGTGATTAATAATCTGAATTACCTTTGTTTTATTTTTAGCTTTATTAAAAACCCGTATGAATATTGAATCAATTTCATGATGGGTTAAAATATAAACTATCTGGTATTTTCTAAAAATTCTGCTTTTACTTAATCAGGAATGTTTCACTAGAAATTTCAGCAGAAGCATAAAATAACAGAGTTTTTATTTTCCCTCTTTTTGAAACACAAAGCATCCTTGGTAAGATTTCTATGGCACAAATCTGCATGTGGCTAATAATTCTATTCATAAGTAGGAAGTGTGGCTACTTTGACAGACCACGGCTCAATAACAAACACATAGGTCTAAGTTATCACACAGTTTGGATGTGAATTCAACAGCAGGATAATGACAGTCGCCAAGGACTTGTACTTGCTGTCGCTTCATACTAGTGTTGCCTGTCAAAATGTCTCTTTTTCTTATACAGAAACCATAGAATTTTTATGGATAGCAATTACTTACAATATAAAATGAAGTACATCAAATCTAACAACCACTCTTTAGCCCTTCATTATTTGGTAGTCTCTTTGTTAAATGTAGTCAACCATTTTCATCTAAATTATTTATTTATACTGTATATTTGACAAGCACGTATTTCTTGCTTTATATTCTTATGGCATTTAAGCCTTCCTGAAAAGTTATGGTTTTTAAAAATATTATTTGTACAACTTATCTTTATCATATTACTATTTTAATGGTAATTAAGCTCTCTAATTTGAATATATACAAATAAAATATAAACATAAAGGAAGATAACCATAAGTATGTTTAATAATAATTCACCAGTTTAAAATACTAGAAAGCAACCAATAAAAGCAACCAACTATGTTTGGTGAGTGTTAACTTTTGTAAAATCTCTGGAGTACAAAAAGTGCAAAGATTTCATTAAACTTCATCCTGCCCTTTCCTCAACTTGCTTAAACAAATAACTTCCAAAATACAAATAACTTTCTACAATTGCTAGATTCTCTAATAAAATGTAATTTAAACATCATAAAAAGTGACTAATAACACTGTTTGAGTTTGGCCTAAAAATGTTGGTAATGGTTTTCCAATTGCAGAACAATGCCAGGTTATTTTGTGACACATCAAATATTTACTTGCAACTCAATGACTGAATAATAACCAATGTATTAATATTATGTTCAAACTACATATATGCCACATAGAAGATATTCAATAAGTGTCTATTATATAAAATGTGTTTACTTCTTACTTTTACTTGTAAAAGAAGGAAATTCTAAACAAGAAGAATAATTTCTAAGATTCATAAGTACCCATTTGAGTATAGGATCAGGGGCATAAATCATTCCACTGAAATGGGGAAAAATAATTTTGCTTGTGTAAAACTACAAGAGAATAAAAATAAGGCACATCTTCAATCTAAAATTGGGGGTGGTTATAAATATTATATACAACTTTTCCAGGAGGAATTTAAATTTTCAGAAAGAAATAATGATTTAGTCTTAACTTTTTTTTAAAGGAAATAATATAATAATGTTTAGGTCTGTGGAGATATTTTTTAAAGACTTGAAGAAAAAAGTCTGGAAAAAAATTATGAATTGGAGAAAGTGAAATCTGTTGTGCAACAAGGTCTAAAACAGTAAAGTGTTGCTTTCCTTCATTCACTATTGCTGCCTCCCTCTAACTCCCTTCTGCCACTCATTCCATGGTAAGAATCAAAGCTCATCTTTGGAATGATGAAGTTACTAGACTTAAAATGTCCCTAGAAAAGGCAATATATCCAAATGTTTATATTTCAAAAAGGATCTAAAACTCTTTGCAAGTAAAAATATCCGAGATAAGTTTTGACATAAAAAAGTGACTGAATAGAGTAGGTGCTGTTAGTATTCTTGAAAGCAAGATTTGCCTGTGAAAAAAACTGCGTAGATAATCTACAACAAAAAACTGCTGGCATTCACTTTTTAAAAACGGATTTGTCTTCATTTAATGTACTAAAAGTAATTTGCCTCCTCAGGGAACTGTAAGAGTTGGTGATACCCTGAGCTGCCAGCAGGATAAAAAATACTGTTAACTTTCCATTATAAAAATCATGAAATTATATTCCTTAGATGATCATTGTCACTAAAAAAATATTTTATATGTGGGATAGAAAGAGATATTAATTGTTTACATTATTTTGAAATGCAATGATAATTTGGAATTTTCCACTTCAGTATTTGGAGGTACCTTCTATGGACATGGTGAAAACGCCCCTGGATATCTGTTACTAGTAAATAATTGGTTGTGCTATCCGTGGCTCAAAGGCCGATGCCCTGTTCTGGGTCACCTGGGAATATATCAGAATACAGCTGGGTATGAAAGGTTTCCTGCTGTGTTGCTTTCCTGGAAGTAGCCACAGGAATGAATGAGGTTAGAGGGGTGGGGAACCTGTGGACTTCTGATTTCAAGATTCTTCTTTTTAAGCACCAAAGGAGGCAAGAAAAGCTTCATCTTTCTCTGCTGCACCCCTTTTAATAAAAGGATTTGTTCTGCAAAATTTAGATTCAGTCAAAAGGCTGCAATTAAGGACCGAGAAGGCCACATTTCACCTTAAGGACGCAGGTTCCCACACCCGCAAGTGGCACAATATGATGAATACATTTACAATATTGGTGTTAGTTTTCTTGTGGGAGTGGCATCCTGGTACAGTAGTTTTCACTCTGTTACAAGCAAATGTAGCATGAAGTGACAACAGGGGAAACACATGGAAAGAACATAAGAAAGAGAGAAAAGCAGTACAAATAATATAAATATAACAAAAGTTAAACAAATAGCATCAGGTAATAATGTGAAAATAAAGTGACTGGTAATTGTATGGCTATTTTGAGTGTACTTTATATATGTGGGCATATTTTGTAAAAAGTTTAATGTGTTAATTAGTGAAGAAAAGCACCATCTCTGTGATATAAGTAAAGGAAAAACAAATTGACTATATTTTAACAATTATTTCTCACAAAAAGACCACAAAGATGGTAAAAGAAAGGTGGCAAGGAAAACAAGAATGAAACAAGAGAAGTTTTAACCTCAATCAGGGGGAAAAATGTCTTTACTCATAGAGAAAATTGCCTCTCTCTGATAATCATATTAATACCAATGAATCTTAGATTAACACTAGCCTTTATGAACTTGACCCCTTTCAGGTTGAAACTCATCATTTTCTTTTTCATGAAGGTAAAAGACCTTTGGGCATTGTCTACAAATTTCCATTCAATTGCCAAGAAAAGGATTACTTCATTTTCTAGGTACATCATAATCAAAGCTGATGGTAACAGGCAGTAGTGACAGAAAAGAAGTTAGGATTCAAACAAAGAAACAGAAGCAGCACACTGAAACAAAAACTATAAAAAAACAGGCTGTAGGAAAGTGTCACATGAGAAGAAAGACTGACATATAATAAAAAAGACAAATAAAGCCAGAGTTAAAGAGACTCAGAATCAAAGAACAAAAAAAGAGAAAAGCAGAAACTGAACAAATGAAAGTACATTTAGCTCTACCAGAAAAAAATAGCTAAAAATACACATGAAAAAGTTATAATAAAAAGTAAATGGAATACCATTTTGAAGTAGGAAATTAAAAAAAAATAAATTCCAAAGGCAGTAAAAGTATGTGCAAATACATACTATATTAGAATTGGCACTTATATAAGGGAATACCTTAAAATCCTATTTAGAAACATTTTCATTATCTTATTAGGAAGAACACTAATATGAGTAAATTATGTCCCTACAATATAACATGCAGAGTACTCATTTAAAAAAAATTATCTAGCCATGTAGTTAGTACACTGTGTAAAGGATCTCATACACTGCTAATATATACATATAACTGGGAAGAATAAGGCAAAAAAAAGATTAGCTGAAAGTTTAAGTTCACTTTCATCTTAACACACATACACTCAAAAAAAGCTAACACTCAAACTGTTCTAGGAAATAAGTATGACCTAGCACTTCCATAAGGAGATTAACATAACCTCTAATTTATGAATAATTTCTGTGGTGCTCTTATAGTCTCAGTTTTCTCGCTAACATAAAGACTATGGCATCACATTTAGCCAGCCAAGAGTTTATCAACATCTGACATACACCTTTTAGTTCTTTCACTTTCTACCATAGAAAAAACACAGGAAAAATACCCTTGTGCCCTCTGCTTTATACTTCTGATAAAGGGCTGTGGAGTTGGATCCATTTGGGTTCAAACTCCACCTTCTCTACATATTAGCTGTGTGAGTTTAGTCAAGTTAATAATCATCTCTAGGTCTTTGTTCCATCATAGGTAAAATGGAGATGTTTAGAAGACCATCTGCTTCATATTCCTCCCAGGGTTGTTTTGAGAACAAAATTAATATGATGCACGTTAAGTACTAAGCATGGTGACTGGCACATAGTAAATATTACCTGCTATTATTATTATTATCCTACCTGTTCAAGTCAGACCCAAGGGATAATTTATGTTTATTGCACCATCTTTTTTTCTTCCCATAAAGTAGGAAAAATTGAAGGGCTCTACTCCAGGCAACAATCTTTGTAGCTCATAACATCTCCAAGTTATTATTTACATCATCACCACAAAATACTGAATGAACTTTTACATAGACAACTTTCTATAAGCATGTTTTCCCCCTTCAGAATTCAGTTTAAGCTGCTGAAATAAGATTCTTACCTTGGTAAATCATTCAAAACATAATTGTAAATTGGGTCCACAGTATTCCCATCCAAGGTACCTTCAGGGTTGCTTTGCTGTGATACCTCCATTACTTTCGTCAAGGGGGATAAAGAAGACTGAGACAGTGCTTCTCTGTGATCTTCTGCTTCTATTTTTGCCATTTTCATCTATGAATGATAAAGAATGTTATTTAATTTAAAATGTAAAATCCTAGTGGGTTACAAATGGAGGTAGGACATTAATCATGATTTACTTGTCATCATGTTCTAGACCACACAGCAATTACTAAATGTGAAATTCCATTAGAAATTAACAGAGATGAGAACCTAAAGGAAGAAAAAATATGAATCTAAGTCTATAATTGGTATCATCCTGTTTAAGAAAGAAGAAATGCTAATTTGTTACAAAATATTTTAATTTTTGCTGTTTGCTACAACACCACTTATATAAGCAAATTTACATGGGAAATATGTTACTGAAAAAGCACAACACTTCTTTTTTTTTTGGTCTGTCGTTTGTCATCCCTTCTCTTTTGGAACTTACCTTCCTCCAGATTCTGATGGGACTGTCAATTATGTAGCCTTGACTTCCAGACAGGGAAATGAGTGTCCCCAAGGCATGTCAATCAAAGTGCCCTATTCCCAGACACAAAGACTGGTAAATCGGAGTTCTGATGAAGAAGAGAAAGTAGTGCTCTATTTTCTGGCATGGCTAGCTTGAAGAAGACTATAAACCTCCATCATTAAGAATGAGGCCAAAAGAGATGAAAGCAGACACAAGACACAGAAAATAAGATTCTTGATGATGACATTTCAATCCCTGAAACCAACTATTAAAAACAACCACATCTCTCGAGTTTCCTAGGTATACGATCCAACCAACAGTTCCCTTTTTTTTGCTTAAGCTACACTTTGAACTAAGATTCTCTTATTTGCAACATAGAAATCTTGAATAATACATACAGACAACCTAAAATTTCTAAAGACCAAACCAATATGCCCATAAGAAATAATGTCAAAGCATGTTGTCAATAGGACCCTTTCCAGGGTGTAATCATGCACTCACATGCTAAAATAGCTACAAGGTCTCATCATTGATGTAACCCACTAAAACAACAAGGAGGAATCCCAAGATAAGATGACATACCAGGACTAAGGACAAGACACTACTTTTAAAGTAATAAAAATATTACTTTTACCTTTTTTCTGTTGTTCTGAAATAAAAGCATTCATTTATTCACAAATTACTTATTGATTACCTACAATTGTATCTAGCACTGTTTTAGGCACTTAGAATGCTTCAGTGAACAAAGAAGAAAAAGATTGTGCCCTGTGCAACTTAAATTTTAGAGGGAACAGATAATAAACAATAAACAAGTAAATTGTATAGATGTTAAAAGGTGATAAATGCTATGGGGAAAAAATGATGAGGGAAAGGTAGATTGGGAGTGTCAAGGTGGAGGGAATTACAACTTTAAGTAGGGTTCTCAACATAGACCTCATTGAGGTTGTAGCAACTGGGCAAAGACTTGGAAAAGGAAAGGGAGTTAGCCATGTAGATATCCAGGGAGGCAGATATCCGGAAGACCCTAAGATGGAATGTATCTGGCAAGTGTGAAGAAGAGCAAAAGGAAATGAATTGATTATCAAGGGGGAATGTAGTTGGGATGAGGTTAGAAAGGCAATGGAGGAGATGAAGAAAACACAGGGCTCTGTGGGACACTGTTAGGCTTTGAAAGACATAGAAAGCCCTTGGAATGTTTGGAGAAAGAAGCAATATGATTTTTTTAAAAGATAATTTTGGCTACTTTCTTAAGAATGCATCAAATGCCTGCAATGCAATGTTCTGATTTGTCCATGTATTATTTTCTAATACTTGCATAAATTGTAGCAGAGACTGCCAACTGTCTGCCAATATATATTCCTTCCTTCTTCTACAAGACTAGAATCCTTGATTTTTAACTGAGGCATATGGCTGCCAAAAATAAAGACTACATTTCCTAGTATTTCTTGTAGTTGAGTAGGACCACATGAACATGTCCTGGCCAATGGCATATTAGTGGAAATGATCCATAAAAGTGAGTCTGCCCTTCTTTTTCCTTCTTTCTGCTACCTAGAATGAAGAAAATGGCTAGCTCTGGATTGGTCATCTTTAACTTTGATATGATGCTGAGGAAGAAAGCCAGGACCCAGGGAGGATAGGAGTTTGAATTTCTGACATGGAGTATCATACCAACCCTGGACTACTTGCTTCTATAGACTTTCACATGAGAAATAAACTTTTAGCTTGTTCAAAACAGTATTAATTTGGGTCCTTGTTATATGTAGTTAAAACTAGTCCTGAAACACCTGACACTCTCTTGAACTAAGTTGCTTTCATGAACCTAAAATATGTGGTATTGACTTAGAGTAGGGATAAGGGGAGAACACTAGGATGGCTTGGAATCTAAATTTAACTCAGAGTCCAGTAGTTTGGGGCTTTGGGCCTTTCAGGGTTGAAAATTTCAACTATTTCTGTATCCCAAACTAAAACCGTATACCATGGAGTATTACTCAGCTATAAGAAATAACGGTGACATGGCATCTCTTTTGTTCTCTTGGAGAGAGTTGGAACCCATTCTATTAAGTGAAGTATCCCAAGAATGGAAAAATAAGCACCACATGTACTCACCAGCAAATTGGTTTCCCTGATCATCACCTAAATGCACATTTAGGAATAACACCAATTGGGTATCGGACAGAGGAGGGGGGTGGGGGGAGGGGATGGGTGTATACCTACATGATGAGTGCGATGTGCACTATCTGGGGAATGGACACGCTTGAAGCTCAGACTCAGGGGGATGGGGGGGCATGGGCAATATATATAACCTGAACTTTTGTACCCCCATAATAAGCTGAAATTAAAAAAAAGAAGCACACTAAAGTAGTAGCTATAGAAGAAAAGACTGTGACTCTAAGCTTTTTTTAAGTACTTTCCTCTAAGAATTCTTTTTTTTTTTTGAGAGCTAAATAAAATCCTTTTTATTAAGCCAATGGCTGTGTCAATTTATCTTTCTCACACAATAAAACCAGCCCAGCTGTCAAAGATCAGATTAAGGTTGCTGCCTTCCCACCCAACATTATTGTATTAGAAGACCTCAAAGGAATCATCTTTATGTTGAGGCATAGTCAGGGAATTTAAAAAAAGGAGTCACCATGCCAAACTGAGTCCGTCCCAGGCAAATCAAGATGTATGGTCAGCTACCTGTATGTCAATAGCTTCCTTTTTACATGAGAAAGTACTACTCTATATCGCTATAGTTGCATACAGATGCACAGGACCTACCAAAGATTTATTTTATTGTTTGCTACTTTTTAAAGAAGATACCAAGAGGTCTCTGTTTTTGTCTTGAAGTGAAGATATTTACTCTTCAAGGAAGAATGAAAGGCATTTTCTCCTCACTAGCTCTATTCCCAACGGTGAGCAGGCTTTCCTATTTCAGAAGTCTGGTTTTTCTTTACTCAGAGATGATACATGGGCCTTTTTGCATTTTCAAAATCTGGGCCTAATAGGCCTTTAAGTTACATTCTGAATTTCCTAGGATTATAAAAAAAGGTTAACAAGAATTGGTCTGCAGTAGACAACTCTACCTCAGCACAAGTACTCTGGGGCAGTGAGATCTTAGAGAAAAATGGCTATGTGGGGTGTATGTGTGTTTGTAAGAGAAAAGGAAAGGGGGGGTGGGGAGGAAGAGAGAGAGAAAGGTAGATTTGAAAGACCAGGCAATGCGAGCTGTGATCTGGGGAACCCAGTGAAGGGTACTCTAACTGAGTATAGCACTGAAGAAATTGAATTATCCTCCATGATGGTTAATTTTACGTGCCAACTTGGCTGGGCCATGGTGACCAGATATTTGATCTGGGTGTTACTTGTGAAGGTGTTTTTTTGGATGAGATCAACATTTAAATGGATGGGTGGACTTTGAATAAAGCAGTTTACCCTCCATCATCTGGGTAGGCCTCATCCAATCAATTAAAGGTTAATGGTACAAAGACTGAACTCTCCTGAGTGAGAAGGAATTCCGCCAGCAGACGATCTTTGGAGTTGAACTGCAACTCTTCCCTAAGTCTCTCACCTGTCAGCCTACCCTGTCAGATTTTGGACTCACTTAGCCTCCACAGTCCCTTAATCTGATTCTTAAATCAATCTCTCTCTCTCTCCCCACACATACACACATACACCACACACACACACAAATATATATACTGTCATGCATCACTTAATGACAGGAATACATTCTGAGAAATGTGCCATTAGGAGATTTCATAGTGTGAACATGATAGAGTATCCATAGATAAACCCAGATAGTTTAGCCTACTACACACCTACCAGGGGTGGGGAATCTACAGTCTTCGGGCCATATGTGGCCTTCTGGATCTGTGAGTGCAGCCTTTTGATTGAATCGAAATTGTACAGAATAAAGGGATTTGTTCTGTGAAGTTTGGATTCGGTCAAGGAGGTGAACTTGGGGATTCAGAAGGCCACATGTGGCCCTGAGGCCTCAGGTTACCCACCTCTGGTAGGCTACAAACCTGTACAGCATTTTACTGTAATGAATACTACAGGCAATTGTAACACAATCATAAGACACATATCTAAACATAGAAAAAGTAATGCACTATGCTACAATGTTACAACGGCTATGACATCACTAGGTGACAGAAATTTTTAACTCCATTATAATCTTATGGGACCACCATTGTATATGTGGACCATCACTATCTGAAACATTGTTATGCAATCCATCACACACATACACACACATTCTTTTGGTTCTGCTTCTCTGGAGAACCCTAACTTAACCTCTTTGAGAGACCATGCCAGCTGCAAGGCTGAGTTGCAATTGGAGCTAGACTGTCCTGCAGCAAGGAATAATAAAGCCAGTCCGATGATGCATGCAATGGAAACAATAGTGGTGATATAGTTCAGCAAGAAGCTATGGCAACAGCAGCACCACCAATAACACCAGCAGCACCAACAGACAAACTGAACGATGTCGGGGCTCTTCCTCATTTGGGAGAGGGCAGCTGAAGGACTTCCTTGTTGAACCACAATTAACCCCTAAGGTTCTTAGATAATCTATAGGAAATAGGAAGTTTAAAGAATATAATGCTATACTTGCTGGCAATTAAGCATATGAAAAAATAAAAGAAATATAACTTATAGCCATAAGTATTATGGACAAATTCACATATATGGTACATAAGAGAATGATCATGTGTTTTTCTGCCACTTTCTAGCTATGTGACCTTGAGCATCACAATCTTTCTGAGCCTCAGTCTTCTCATCTGCAAATCAGGGTTATTCACATGATTATTAGAATTAAATAAAATGGTGACAATGAAAGCATTTGGCATAGTGCTTAGCACATGGTAAACATTCAATAAATGTTAGGTGAATCTGAATCTATATCAAATAAGAAAAGGTATTCCTCTTTACACAGTTTAATAAAAGAAATTTTAATATTAAATAAGGGTGTTCTGCCCAGAACTCCTCTGGTATTTCCATTGGAGACTAAAGGACTGTTGGCCTTCATACGCCTCCTGCCTCTTTAAGATTCTCACAATAGGAGAGCTACGGTTCTCTTCTAAGGCATCCTTAACAACCATAGATTACTGAATTCTTTCATAGGTTGAGTCTTTCCTAATTAGGGAATGCTTAAAAGTGAAAATCCAGCTGTGTATAGCAAGGCAAAATTATATGATTACAGAGTAAATGACATTGTAGAACAAAATCCATTGACTGCCCTGATGTGTTTATTATAAAATCCAATTATTAAAAAATAAAATTTGTGCCCAACTATTCAAAAATAGTTGTTGAAATACAGCAATAGTTTTACTTTTTACTTAAGCATGATTATAATCCTAATTTTCAGTAAAAGAGGTAATTACTTTAGTGATGGGTATGATTTTTTTTCTTTAAAATGGTTTCAGTATGCTTTTAGTGGAATGAGTTATGTAAGTACGAAATCATTACCATTATTAAATGCAATATTTCTTCTGTAATGTTACTATAAAAACAGTGTCATCCTCATTAAAAGTGGAACATATTCACAGGTTAAGTAGAATATGCAGAATACAATAGGGTTTCATCAGATAACATCCCACACATTACTTATTAAATGATAACCAATTATTCATTAGAAATTAAAGAAATAAAAATGTGTTAATTTTAATTTGATGGACACTAAATACTATGGTATTTTAGCAGAATACACATAAAGGCATTGCCTTATATTTTATTAACACATGCACAGTTTATTCACTGACACACTGAAAAACCATTATTTTTCTTTACTTCCACTTTCTTAACAATTTTACATGAATACGTGCTCCCCTCTCATACCCAACCTCTAGATCTGCTCTTTTATCCTTTTTTACAAAAGGAATTCAAGTACATAGTGGTTATGAGTCTGGACTCTGGAGCCACAGTACCTGGGTTTGCCTCCTTGCTGCCCACTTACTAGCTGTGTTACTTTGGACAAGTCACAAAACCTTTTCGTGTTTCAGTTTCTTCATTTGTAATATGGGGATAGAATAGTACCCACTTCGTGAGTTTGATGTGTTTGGTACCATGCATCAGCTATTGAAGAGCTATTGAAGAGGACAGTCTTGGGAGTTTTCAAGTTGGGGCACTAAGCACCAACAATAGTTTGTAAAGACTTTCCAAGGGGCATGCAAGTGTGGATAGTTTCAAGGAAATCAATTTCCAGATCCTTGCCTTCCACATAAATGCTTTTCTAAAGTGCATCTGCCCAAAAAGCTGCCTATCCTAACTAGAGTTTATCCTTGGACAGTCTCCACTTCTCATTTTATAAAAGAAAGGCATTACTTTTATGCCCATTCTAGGACCTCAAGCCAAAGGACGATTTCACCATTCTTTTAATCAAGACATTTAAGTGTACCCTCAACAATCCATATCAATATATACTTCTCATAAATTTTCTTTTCATGTTTAGTAACTATCAAAAATGGTAATATATTAACACTGCTTTCAATAATTGTATGCTACTGATAAATATAATAAAACTCAGTCCTGAAGTAACTTTTCAATACTTATAACCTTATTGTCACAGGACAGTTTTTAAAAACTTAGTCAAATTACAACATGTTATGTATGACAGAGTTGCCTATAAAAGATCTTTCAATCTATTTTAAAAAATAAAATTCTATGGAAGAAATGGAATAAAAATGTAAGTTCAAGGAGAAAAAGAGAGGATGTAAAATTTACAACTGTTGAAGAAGAGCTTGTTAATGTTTTTAAATCTCTATAGTATTCATGTCTGGAGCCAGAAATGAACCAGTGAGCGTATGACACCTTGTTATGCTTAAAAACAAGGAACAATAGACAGATAGATAGATAAACATATACACACAAATAGAGTGCGTGAGTGTGTGTATGTGTTCACACCCTCCTTTTGGTTCTGTTTTTCTGGAGAACTCTGACTAATACACCCTCTTTCAGGTGAGGCATGTCAAAAGCACACAGGAGCCAACTTGAAGAGAATCCCATTGCCCCAAAATGGGATATTCTGAACACAGAAAAATAAACATAAAGAACTGAAACACCACAAGTATCTAATAATATTAGAATAAAAATTTAAAACTTTATTAATCTCATCATTCACCTTTGGAGATTGCAGGGGCACCAACTTACTGTTCTGGGAAAAAAACTACTTGTCCTGCATCAGCCATAATTCAGGATAAACAAATAGAGGATGAGAGAAAATTCTTCTTTAGAGAAGAATCACAGCTAATAAATGTAGATGGAATAAAAATCACCATTGCATAAACCCTAATGACATCACGAATACAGATAACATTTGTCCAGATAATGTCTGTCATCAATAAATAAAAGTGCAGTGGGATATTTATAACAGATGAGTCTGACTGATATCACCTGTACTATTGATCCATATTAATACCACTGGCTGGGCGCGGTGGCTAACACCTGTAATCCTAGCACTCTGGGAGGCCAAGGTGGGTGAATCGTCTGAGCTCAGGAGTTCCAGACCAGCCTGAGCAAGAGCGAGACCCTGTACTACCAAAAATAGAAAGAAATTAGCCAAACAACTAAAATATATAGAAAAAATTAGCCGGGCATGGTGGTGCATGTCTGTAGTCCCAGCTACTCGGGAGGCTGAGGCAGTAGGATTGCTTGAGCCCAGGAGTTTGAGGTTGCTGTGAGCTAGGCTTGATGCCATGGCACTCTAGCCCGGGGAACAGAGTGAGACTCTGTTTCAAAAAAAAAAAACAACAAAAACATATTAATGCCACTAAAATAGGACAGCCAGATATTCTTTTTCCTTATGTAATTACATAGGAATTACAAACACAGGACTACCTATGAAGCATTCTCACCATAAACACCAAATCTAATCAAGTTTTTAGATCAAATTTCTGGTTATGAGAAATATGGGAGGTAGAGAAACATGTTAAATGACATGGCAGGGAATAGAGGAGGGAGAAATGTTACAAACAGAGAATCTTAAGAATGCTGTCAACCAAAGGCAATGCATAAACTTTATCTAGATCCTAATTTGAACAAACCAACTTTCATAAGACATACATTTTTGAGACAACTGGTGACACCTGAACATGAACTTGGTATTACTTGATATTAAGGAAATGATTTTATTGAGTATGAACAAATGGTACTGTTATAATGTATCTTATCTATTAGAGATACAAACCAAAGTATTTGTGAGTAAAATATGATTGGAGTTTGCTTTAAAATACTGCAATAGAAAAAGGGGAGAAAGTATAGGTAAGAACTGCAGAAAGTTGATGGTTGCTTAACTTGGGTAATGAGTACATGGTTTGTTTTACTATTTTTCCTTTTGTGTGTGTTCGAATTGTTTGTTAACAAAATGTTTTTTTAACAAATCATATGGAATTTATATTTTATTAGATACATTTAAAAGACTGATGTAATGGTTTTAAATGTCAATATTCATAGATACCAGAAATCACATTTTTTCCAACTATTTACACATATTATGAGAAATTTTAAATGTCAATTTAAAATGTGTAAGAGAGTGTTTGCTTTTCAAAATTCCATTAGAGAGTACATGAGCAAAAATATTTGAAGGTCACTGTTCTAGACAATAAGCATCTCATCTGTAAGAAGAGAATTCAAGTAGGCCAGAGCTGACACACACCCTCTAATCCTCTTTCCCAGGTGAACGAGAATTTTCTTAGATTTTTCTGAGTTTGCCTAGAGGAAGGGCCCATTTCAGGGGTAAAAGACAAGTTCTCATAATTCCTTCAGAGTGGACCAGGTATTTAAGATTGCTGTAGAATCACCATAATTTAACATTCCTTTTATAGTTTGCTCTAGTTCCCTAAGACAGATAGTGAGTGCATTAGTTCAAAATCCCAGATTGTGAGGGAGGATTAGTAAAGTTCAAAGTAAAGCATACTGTCAAGTCGAAAATTACCTTGATGTAATGGTAGCCACCAAGTCCATTACCAGGCAAGATAACCAAAAGGGCTCACAGACAAAATTAAAATGTTCAATTCATACAATTTGCTGAATAAATTAAAAACACATTTATATGCAAGGGAAAGGCAATAAAATAGGTTGACACCCTTAGGATAGGGTGTGAGTGGCAGAACCACACTATCTGCATCCTGGGCTACATGATGATATTCACATGCTCTGCTCTCTCTGTATGCCACCTCAGCCTTTCCCATGGATGATGTTATACGAGGACCAGAGTTGAGATTTGAGCCATGTGGCCCAGATAGAAGATGCCAGGGGTCAATGGCACATACTTGCTAATGAGAGAGACAATGGGGCAGGTACAGCTGACTAAAGATGTAGCTTGCCAATTAACTTGGTGAAGAGCTATAGGTTTTATTTGCATTTCGTGGGCACAGCGGTATGGGCCAATACGGGACTATGCTGCATGTCATAAGTAGGTGGCATGACACAGCTATCAGCCTAGAAGTGGCAGGATCATAACTTGGTCCTACCTTTCTACTGAACAAATAAACACTTATCTTTTCCATCCTAGTCCATTTATTCTGTTTGTTTTGGCAAGTTTTACAGGTTATTAACTTGCTTACTATGTGTATTTAATACATCTTCTGAATTCTGCTCTTCTTTCTCAAGCTACTTGATTACTCATATCTATATTTAACACATCCCATGAGTTTCACTTGTATCTCATAAACTATGGGGTATAACTAGGTTACTTCCTATTTACACTCAAGATTTCTTATAAATTTCATCATCCCATTTGTTTTCTTGTCTTCTAAAGCAGAATTGAATATTCAAACTCACATTATATGGTGTCTTTTAGTGGGACAGAGATAACATAGAGCAGAGGAAAGCACGCATGTGGATGACAGGCACTAGTAAAGACAAGAATTATGGGACTGTCATCATCTTAAAAGACAAGTCTCTGTTCTCCAGCTCTCAGTACAGATAGCTAGTACATATGTGACAGGAAAAGAGTCAGAAGTTACCTCCCAAAGACCAGTCCCACTCAATGCATATTTGGAAACCCTTAGGTAGAGTTTTTGGCCATGCTCCACCAAGCCAGAGTGTACAGCTGTCCCTTGAAGACTAATGCAGCATTCCAGCAGCAGAACACAATATTTCCTACCAACATGGCCTCACTTATTTAATTGCCACTTAATTTCCACCCATGCTGAAACATCTCCATACCATAGTGAAAGCCATTATAACCCGTGGTTGGACCTTCAGGTATTTTATGAAAATAATAGTTAATTGGGGGGGGGGAGGAAACAAATAAGGAGGTTAAGGACTACAATTCCAGGCTCTCGATAAGTTACTTTTCCCTGTTGGAATTTCAATGATGTTTTAATAGCTATAATTGAACAACTATACAAATTAAATGTCCTAGGGTAAATCTAGCTATCTGGGTTTTACCTTATTCTATGATACCAGACTATGGTTAGCAAAGCAGTTCTTACATATTCTCACCACTTTATTATCCTATCATCTATTGATACTATACACAAATCAAGTTAAACATTGGCCTGGCACAGTGGCTCACTCCTGTAATCCTAGCACTCTATGAGGCCAAGGCAGAAGGATTTCTTGAGGTTAGGAGTTCGAGATCAGCCTGAATAAGAGTGAGACCCCGTCTCTACCAAAAGTAGAAAAAAATTAGCTGGGCATGGTGGCAGGTGGCTATAGTCCCAGCTACTCTGGAGGCTGAGGCAGGAGGAGTTTGAGGTTGCAGTGTGCTTTGGTGATGCCACTGAACTCCAGCCGGGGTGACAGAGCAAGACTGTGTCTCAAAAATACATATATATTAAAAAAATATAAACAAGGTATCTTTGTGGCCTTCTAAATGTGTTTGTCCCAAAACCACTTTGCCACATTGTTAATTCCTGATCCTATCATCTATCCATTCAATCAATAAATTATTCATTGAGTACCAATTATTTCCAGACTTTAAAAAAAATACTATGGATTCAATGACGAACAAGACAATATTGTTCTTACACTGGTTGAATTGTCATTATAATGAATGTAAACATAATTTTAATTAACTTGTCTTATTAAAAACTATTTGAATGATGATAACTGGAGTTATTATAGAAATGCCCATATTAAGATTAGAAAGAAACATATATTTAAAAATGCCTTACAATATCCTATCTTTGGAATTAGCCACCACTATTTTTTTGTTTGTTTTTGGACTTTCATCTATGATTTTATAGTCTTTTCTTTAAACAAAGGTGTGACCATATTAAACACATAGTTTACATATAGTTGTGTTCACTTAATGAAAATATTGTGTCATTAAATATTTGTTCAGAACATACATTTTTATCATTTGTTTAATATCCTAGTTAGTTATTCCAAATGCTTCTTATTGTAAATAAAGCCATGGTTCTCATATGTACACCTGTAACCATACTACTGAATAGTTCCTTAAGTTCTAGAAATTGAATTCCTGGATCAAAGTGTATGAACAATTTTAAGGGGGTTGATGTGTATCTTCAAATTGAATTGCTTTTTGGAAATTGATCAATTTCTAAAATTATACGAAATATTATCTGAAAGCCCATCTAACAGCACCCATGAGTAGAGTAAAATATTATTTCTTAACTTTGCCAATTTTAGAATAATGTTTTAACTGGTAGTGAACATTTCATTTTTAAGATTACCATTATTCAAATTTTTAATTATATCAATCACTACTCAAGGAGGAATATAAAGCATAATCAGTGAGATTTTATGGATTATAAATTATTTTAATTCTGCTTAGAAAAACATTTAATTAAAAGAAGAAATTCCTAAAATATAGACTATATATGTTAAAGTTCTAGATATTTTAAAGATAACTAAGTTCAAAATACCTAATTAGCCCAACATCCCCTTTCGCATATACTTATGAGAAAATATCCAATTATCTTGAAAAAGGCAATTAAAATTACCATTAATAATCTTAATACTAAGACATGTTATAATTCATTTGATAATTACATTTCCCACAAAGATACTGTCAACATAAACTGTGAAACTGTAGATTCATCTTGTTTACAAGTATCAGAGACAATATGCTCACTGTTCTGTTGTACTTAAATGCCGTATTGCAGTTTTTCTTAACAGGTAATATGTGACATGAAACATGTCTGATTTTATGCTTCACAATTTCCATTCTTATGTTTAATACTAAAAAAATTCTATTTATGTATCACACATGTCAGAAAATGATTTAAATAATTAAACTAAGAAAACTAATAGCAACCATGTCATTCATTTCAAATACAAAATAGAAATCTTTTGTTTATTGATGTTAAAGCTCATCTTTAATCAGAATTGTAAACTATTCACATTTTCTGATATATGTAGCTAGCATTAAATATTCGGTCTTAAGTGGTCAGGTTTCATATTTTCAGAAATTTTTTGTGAATCAAAATAGTAAGTCATAAAAATAGGAAAAATCAAGAGACTGTAATATATTTCAAGATTAACTTGTGAGTTTTAAAAATTCATTACTTCTATTCATTATTCTGATTTTTATTACAAGGAAAAGAAAATAAATATAATTATTTGTATTTTAAAAACATACTGTAGGAAAAGGTACCATTTAAGCCAGGCTGAAATTTACATTATTTATGGTTATTTTTCTTCAAAAATATGCATTAGAATAAATATTTTTCTAAACACTAAAGTAAATACAATACATGGTTCTGACATATTTATTTCTTTGAAAAGGTGCTCTGAATCTTAGACAACATAAATACTAGGCAGTGTGGTGGTTGCCATAGTGACAAGTAAATAGGAACATAAAAATACATGCAATTTTTCAAATGTATCCACTTTTTCATAAATATGAATATTTTATAGGTAAAAGATTATTCAACTCTTGCTTTAGCTCCCCTTTTAGAGAGAGAAACGTAATCCTTTAGAAATAAAAGATTATCATGTAGCAGTTGAGCAGGCTTATAAAAGTTTTTAAATGTTACATGGGAAATCTTGAGGTTTTTTTAAGTCAATTTTCTAAAATGATGACAGGAAAAAAGTCCTTTCAGTCTATATTACTTTAATGGACAGTGTTCTTTAGCTAAGGGTAAAAGCACATAAACTTCTTTTCCTCCCAAGCATGAAATTCCTCTTTATTTTGCATAAGTTTACTATTCACATGCATTAAGTACAACTCTTGACCTTGGAAAGCTGAAAGCCCTGTTGATTACAAAGAAGCAGAAGAAGTTTAATGCTAATCCAGGAGCTACTATTTGAATAAATGATCTGAAAATCTTTATACCAATGTGCTAAATTAGAATTCAAAGAGGTCTTTCCTTTTTCCTCTTCCCTTATTAAAATACAGTCTCACTGTTTACAGGTATCCTAACAACACACTACTTATACTGATAAAGTCTTTTTAATTTTATACTTACAGTTTAAAGGGCTTCATATGTATTTCATAGGGCTGAAGAGGGAAGCAATTCTATAAACCATCATGTGAAGTTTAAAATCTATTGAAAGATACTTGTAAGCCAAGCAAAACAGAACAGCAAAGTTGATCAACCATTATTGGGAAACAAATCCTTCAAATCTGATTATATGAGTTTGTACTTCCAATTTGTTTTAACAACTATTATGTACTATCTCCTCAGGTAAAATTTAAAAATGTTAAAAGATCACCATCTAGGGAGTGTGCCAAATAGGAGATGATAAAACAGTGCTCTAGGGTTCACCTTGTGCTCACTCCTTGATAAAGAGACCACATGCTGTAATGACTAAGGATTGACTAGTCTGCAAGAGGAAAAATAATTACAAACATCCTTATCACACATATGTATGATCCTATTTACTTTTATTGAAGAGGAATAATTTATTTATTTAAATGATAGAAATATTTATCATTATGTTTTTACTGAGCATGGATTCCCCAATGTGAAAAATAAACAATTAAGTTCAAACATGGTTTCAACATGAACATGATAAAAATACTATGGCAGGCTGGGTGCAGTGGCTCATGCCTGTAATCCCAGCACTTTGGGAGGCTGAGGCGGGAGGACTGCTTGAGGTCAGGAGTTCAAGACCAGCCTGGGCAATATAGCAAGACCCCTATCTCTACAAAAAATAAAAAAAAAATTAGAGCAGTGTGGTGGCATGCACCTGTAGTCTCAGCTACTTGGGAGGCTGAAGAAGGAGGATCACTTGAGGCCAGGCCTTCTAGGTGGCCGTGTAGACATTCCAGTTTGCAGTGAGTTATGCGTGCCACTACACTTCAGCCTGGGCAACAGAGTGAGACTCACTGTCTTTAAAAAAAAATGGTAAAAAAGCAGTGCCCTCAATGAGCTCATAGTTAAATACTATGGCAACATAAGAGCTTTCAGATATTGTATTAAAATTTCAACATATACAACATTATAATTCAACTAATCATAGCATTCCATATATTAGGAAAGTATGACAATTTCCTATCTACAATGTACAACTCAATTTCCAAACATCAGCTTTTTAAGCTAACTTGAGAGATCATTTAATAATAACATGACCAGCTCAATAAATCCTGGAAGAAATCTTACATCCACCATAAATTTGTATACCTACATTCGGCTTTCTTTCTTTCTTTCTTTTTTATTTAATTTATTTATTTATTTTTGAGACAGAGTCTCACTCTGTCGCCCTGAGTAGAGTGCCATGGCATCAGCCTAGCTCACAGCAACCTCAAATTCCTGGGCGCAAGCAATCCTCCTGCCTCAGCCTCCTGAGTAGCTGGGATTATAAACCCGAGCCAGGCCGCCTGGCTAATTTTTCTATTTTTTAGGAGAGATGGGATCTCACTCTTGCTCAGGCTGGTCTCAAACTTCTGAGTTCAAGTGATCCTCCCACCTTGGCCTCCCAGAGTGCTAGGATTACGGGTGTGAGCCACTGAGCCTGTTTTAAAACAAATACTCAGAATCTGAGATGACCCAAAATGAAAGGCAAAAGATTATGCAGCCCTCTAAGAGTGAGGAAGAAATGGTCCTCACTGCCATTTGGTTATTAGATTAGATTAGGTTTAAGTCAATCTTGTAGATTTTTTTTCATTTTGCCAGTTGAGAGATACAGTTAGAATATCTATTTTAGTCACACTGTGTTCCTGGACACATATATTTAAGGTCTCTGTCTCCTGTCTCATTTTCTATGCATTATAATATACATACACATTCATATGTACTTACAAACTTAAACATGCTTAATGTATTATTTCTTTATTTGACAATAGTTATAATTTCCATTTTGAATTTTCCAACTTCAGTAAATTTGATGTGTAAACTGAGGTGATGGCTACCTCTTCACAATTTTCACAATCTTGACAAAGTCTTCTTGATTCAGTTAGAAGCAACATAATTAGAACTCAGTACTTTGCACAATTTTTCATCCAAGTGGCTGCAAAGAGTGACCTTTTCCTATACCTGAGCTATCCAGCAGCATAGCCTGAAATGACCTGCCACAAATAGGACCTTTCTTTGGAATATAATGCTTTATCTTAAATATTCAAAAGTGAAATTTCCACTTTACTTGATAAAATACCTGCACTAATTTTAATATAAAATGGTTTCCACTTGATAACAAACCACATGTAGACAATAAACACAAGACATTTATTACATATAACACTAGCGACAATGCTTAAACAATTTGGCCCACTATCTTCACTATTCTTCAGAGCGCAAAAACATCCTGTAGAACCTGATGATTTCCACAAAATCAAACTGCTGGCTACAGCTTTAGGTAATAATTTTTAAATTCCTTATTCTTAAGGATAATTTATAGATTCAAGTCTGATGTTTGATATTTACTTGAAATTCTTTGATTATAATCCCAACACCCACGAATCAGCAACGCTAAACTTCCAAGCACGAACAGAATAAGCACGGCAAACTGCTTGACATGCTGAGGCACCATACTAAGTAACCCAACTTCCTTTGACTATTGAATAGTAGCAAGTAAATTCTTCAGTTTGCAGAGCCTACTATAAATAGAAATGTCTGTGACTGAGGGTTATGGAATTAGATATTCAGTCTCTAAGAAGTACATTGTAAGCTTTTTTTTTTTTTTTAAGATAAGATCTTGCTCTGTTGCCTGGGCTAGAGTGCAGTAGCATCATCATAGCTCACTGCTACCTCAAGCTCCTGGGCTGAAGTGATCCTCCTGCCTCAGACCCCCAAGTAGCTGGGACTACAGGCTTGCACCACTATGGCTGGCTGATTTTTTGTAGAGATGGGGTCTTGCTATGTTGCTCAGGCTGGTCTCGAAAGTCTGACCTCAAGCAATCCTTCCACCTTGGCCTCCCAAAGTTCTAGGATTACAGGCCTGTAAGCTTTTTTCCTGAGGGGATAGTTAATTTAAAATTTAAGAAGTTCAAAAATGAACTAAAATATTAGTCAAATATTTATAAATGTCAACATAGAATAGAATAGGTCACAATGACAATGTAACTACTGCAAAAGGAAAAATGAATGCCTTTTTATTTCTCTTCCCTCCCACTCCTTTTAACTATTCCTCTCTGCTTTCACCATTTCAAAATGATAGAAAAATGTCACTGGAGACTGGAAAAGAGAAAACATACCTATCTTTAAAGCAAGGGGAAAATGATTTTGGTAATTAGACAGCTTAGTTTAACCTGGGAACATGCAATAACAAATTAAGCAATCAATTAGTAACACCTAGAAGCACATAAAATACTAGAAAACAACCAATATAGTACCTGAAGAGCCAAATATGCCAGATGAACTTAGTATCTTTCTATGATAGAATGATAGGTCATATTATCAAGTGAGAAGCGAACAGTGTAATCTATTTCAATGTTATAAACCTTTTAATTCCATTTTCCAATTCAGTAGGATATGAAAAAATGATTTAGGAAGAAATGACTTTAAAAATTGGCTTTAATGCTAGACCAAAAGCTATTGACACATCTCCTCTCTTTTGAGGATCTGTTTCAGAACTGAGTCAATGTCTCTGTTGAGGACTAATAGGAATTTTGGCTTCCTTTATGTTTTAGCTCCATCAGATCAGGTCCCTGAGATCTCTGAAATTTAAAAAATGTATTCCTTTAGTTTTCTTTCCAACTTATTGACCTCTCTTTTCCCTACATATCTTAAATGATTTGTTAATTCAACTAAGTGATATTGCACTGGAATAAGATATAAACCCAATGTAGGTAGAAATTTTGAGAGGAAATGAGTCAACACTTTGTGAATGAATTAAAAAGATCGTCTATGGCTAGAAAGGGTAATAAGTATTGGAGTGGAATTTAAAATATAAGTGCTGATAAAAACACTTCAAACTTAAAAAGTGTGAAGAAGAGCTGTTATTTGGTTAAAGAAGGGAGATAACATAAAGAAGATCAAGGTGTGGGGTCAAGAGATGAACCCAGTTTTCAAGGAAAGAAGTCTTTGTGTCATAAGGCCAGCTTGCTGAGTACATGAGGGGGTTGGAAGCATGACTATGCTTGAAAAGAAATCCCAGTGGGGAAAGGAAATCAAACATTTGGCTTGTATTAGAGAATCAGGCAAGAGCCAATACTATGTTGAACTGAGCTGTCCATTGGACCAGGAGAATTCCTCTTCCTTGTTATATAATTAACATCCCTATTTTCTCAACCTCTGTTACCATTTAAAATAATAATCTAGATATCTTAGAAAGAAAAAGCTTTGTGATTGAATTATTGTTTGATTTTTTTTTTAACTATCTTTCTAAGCCTAAATACCAAGGAAATAATCAATCAGGGATGCTCCCAGGGTAAAATGGGAAGAGTACCTCCCTAAGGCACTATTTGTACTGGTGGACCTAGAGGAAAATGGGGATGCGTAACAACTCCCAACCTCTCTATCTTCAGCTCTCTCAATACAAGTGAGTCACATTCATTTCTTTCCCTCTTTCTGCAGAACATTCCAGAATGTTTAGGGGAGATACATCATGAAAAATTTATGCTGGGTACAACTGGCTCCATTTTATAAATAAAAACAGTTATTATAACTAAGAAGAACAGCAAGGGGAGATTATTTTTATTTATCAACCCAAACTGTAATCAGTAATTTATTTATTTTAGTAACGGAAGAAAATACAACTAAAGAAAATGGTCTTCTAGCTTCAGGAAACATGAAAGTAGTGCACTTTAATGCAAAAACCACTGGAACTGGGCCAAGAAGTTCTGGAGTTCTGGTCATAGATTTTTTTTTTTTTTTTTTTTTGAGACAGGGTCTCACTCTGTTGCCTGGGCTGCAGTACAGAGGCATCATTATAGCTTATTGCAACCTCAAACTCCTGGGATCCACCCAGCTCAGTCTCCCAAGTATCTGGAACTTTAAATGTGAGCCACCCACGCACAGCTAATTTTTCTATTCTTTCTAGAGATAGGGTCTCGAACTCCTGGTCTCAAATGATCCTCCTGCCTGGGCCTCCCAAAGTGCTAGGAGTACAGGTGTAAGCCACCTTGCCCAGCCCTAGTCCTAGTTTGGGGGTAGACCTGGGGTTAATCCTAAACTCTCTTCTGTTCATTTTCCCTATCTGTCTAAAAAATGGGAGTAAGGGATATTGATAAAAGGGGGAACTCTAAAGTCCTTCTATCTCTAAAATTTTAGCCATTTAATAGAAGAGCTTTCACATATGGGAGCTAAGGTAATGTGACAGAAAATGCAAGAGATTTGGAATCAGCTGACTTGGGTTTGAATCTTGCCTCTGTCCCTTCCCAGTCTTATTTCCTTGTGTATGGTAACGGTATCTGCCTTACCTACCTCATCAAATGAGAAAATATGTGAAAGTGCTTGTTAATTATAAAAGTCCCCATTTTTGTATTTAGGTCTGCCTCCTGCACTGGCCAAGGGAAACTTTTAGACATGGTAGAATATTCCAGAGACTCATTGGTATCAGAGAATATGCAGTTATTTACAATTTACAACTTAGACATGTTTGTTTCCTCAGCTGTTAACAGTGATTTGCTAACAATGCCATCCTGTATACTGAGGTATGAACAGCCATTCTCTGTCATAGAAAAAACATGTAAGTTTTCCAAATCAATTCCTCTAAAGAAAGAAGTAGAGACTTTGGCCAAAAGTCAAATACAGTAGTATTGACTTTCCCTTATCTTCGAGGAATACATTTCAAGACCGCCAGTGGATGCCTGAAACTGCATACAGTATAGTATTGAACTTTGTATATACTACGTTTTTTCCCTAAACATGCATACCTATGATCAAGTTTAATTTATAAATTAGGCACAGTAAGAGATTGACAACAGTAATTAATAATAAAATGAAACAATTATAACTATATACTCTAATAAAGTTATGTGACTGTGATCTCTGTCTCAAAATATCTCATTTTACTGTACTTACCTATTTTTGGACCACAGTTGACCACAGTTAACTGAAACTGCTGATAAGGGGAAACTAATGTAGCTATAATATGTTGGTTGGTGGTATGTTAGAAACAAAATCTTGGGAAGTCATCAGACATAGAAAGTCAATAATATGGTTGGGAAGCTTAGCCAATAAAAAGATTATTAAATTGGGCTACTAAATTCTAGAGACTCAATCGCTTTTACTGATAATTTGCTTTTTCATTATGATACGTAACTTTTCCCTGAATAAATATGTGGTGAATTTCAGATAGCTCTCCTCAACTTTCCAGAACACAAACAGTTCATTTGTGAAGGCCTAGAACTTTTACTTTAAGTTTATATAAATAGGGAAGACACAAAATTGAATACAAAATAAGGAGATAAGGAGAATGGTTTCAACACAGCATGTAAAATATACATTTTATTGATTTATAATCTATTACCATACAGATATGACCTTCTTCATAAATAAAGATCCATAAAGATGGATCCAAGATGGATACATCTGTAAGAGATGGTATTCCACAGAGCAAATTATAGCAAAAAGGTCCAAAAGACAGGACTGAATGAAGGCCTCATTAGTACATTGAAATTCAACTCAACTCAGTATGTACTGATTACCAATAAATACCTACAATTAGAGAGATACTAAAATGTAAACTAATTTACTTTGGTAAAATTAGTCCAAATATATTTCTAATCATTTCAAATGCCTTAAGTTTGCCAATTCTTACTGTACCGAACACTATTACTGTATCTATAAATAGTCTCTCGACCAACATTTGTTCCAAATCCAAGGCAGAAGCAAATGTTGTAACAATAGTAGTTGTATCCTGATGACAGGCTTAGCCTCGTGTACCTGAAGCAAGAAACTAGGAAACCAGGATATATTGTGAGCTAAGACCATAAGATCTGTTACAGAGGACCTAGAAAAATCTTATTTTACATCTGGTTACATTCTCAGCTTACCTCTTCTTCTTTTGAAGGATTATCTGACTTTAACCTAAGACTGACATAAGATCTATTTCTAAGAGTATCTTTCTCTGAATTGATATATCTGAATATTATATAGACGTGTGTGTATATCTATATATAATACATACATTAACAAAATTCACTGATATTTCACTTTCTAAATTAGATTTTTAAGATCCTAAACTTAAATATATGTACATTGTACTATGGAATAATCTTTCCTGTTCTTGTATTCAAATAAGAAAACTTATTTAAGTTGCCCCAAATATAGACTAAAAACTAAAAATAATATTCATAGTGAATTGTATAATGGATATGAATATGAGTTTAATATTCATAGGAGACTAACATTGCAGAGCAGGATTTACACTACAAAGATTGTTTTAAAAACCATATAGTCTTTCAAATTAATATATCTGACTGCCTTTCTCTAATGCTCCTGCTTCACCTGCAGCACATCAGACAAGGTATTAATTTATGATAATCATATGAAAATATACAATTAATATTCATCACCTCTCATTCTTCATCACTTTAGATGATCAGTAATGCAGAGAGAAAATGCTGTCAGATTTCTAATTGCTTTGTAATGGGCTTGAAACAGGGAAATCATTAAAGGCAAACAATCTGTCATTTGTCTGTTACTTTAACTATCTATCACACCAAAAAACTCATTAAAGAAATTGCTAATGAGCTACAAAAGACTAGACTCATGGTGCTCCCACAATAGATTAAAAAGTAATACTAGAGGAATTGCTTAAAATATTTTTAAAATATGATATTTTTGTGGAAATTCATCAGAAAACATCTATTCTTCAGTATATTCTTTAAGATGCGTGGTTTCATTATTTTGGCATTTAATCCATCACTGCAGAAATCCCTTAGCATACAAGACTTGCTTTTCATCAGTCTCTAAATGATTAAACTGAAAGGTTGTAAGAAGAAGCTGAAATGCTAAATGTGTTTATTACCAGTAAACTGACATAAGTCATAAAAAATAGTACTATAGTAATCCTGATGCTAAGTGAAGAATATATTTTAAAACATGATTTTTACCTTCATATCTCTTGTGGATTTGAAATGTTGAAGTTGTAATGCTTTATTCATCTTAAATAATGCTATCATCATATAAAAATTGTATTCAACTATTGAAATTGAATATAATAACATTAAAGTCTGTGTAATAACATTAACTATTTTGAAATTTTTGAAGATATTAACCAACAATGAAATATCTCATAATATTACTTCAAGTAATTTTAGGAGAGAAAACAAATCATTTTTTTAGATGACCACATCAAATTTTATATGTCTTTATCAATTCTACCTTTCTATAGGAGGTACTTAGTATTTAAAAACCTATAATAATGACATTAATTTTAATTTTAAAGCAGCAAGGAAAATAAACAAACTAAAACCAGAAATTTTTTCATGGTTATACAGTGCAGTTACATTTTATTTTAAAACAATATATGAGTTACAAGGATAACAATGCTACTAATTATGTTTTCTATTTTGCTACTGATGAATTAAATCATGGATTTACTTTTTTATGATAAAAGATGAGTCTTATTAATAAAGTTATACTTCTTATAAATATGTTGACCTATTCATATCCATTAGAATTACACAAAATTAAAAACCTGAATGCAATAGCATGTTTAGCAAGATGCCATAGTTAATATACACTAGTGAATTCCAAACTATCTTCAAAAGGTTCCGTAACACCCTGGAAACATCTTCATTATGTTCTCTAATTGACTTAAATGGACTTCATATCAATTGTTTAACACATTTTAACCCACAAATTAACACCGCTTGATCATTCAGATTAACCTTTCTTCTGTGAGTCAATTACATGACAAAAATAAACTTTTTTCCAAAAAAAATTCAGGATTGAAAAACAAAAATGGAGAGGGAAAATGCTTTAAAAAAAATGACAGTCCTCAACTTATCATAGTTTGACTTATGATTTTTCAACTTTATGTGGTGTAAAAGCAATATGCATTCAGTACAAACCATACTGCAAAATTTGAATTTTAATCTTTTTCAGGGCTAGCAATATGCAGTAAGATACTCTTGATGCTGGGCAGTGGCAGTGAGCTGCAGCTCCCAGTCAGCCATGTGACCATGAGGCTAAACAGCCAATACTCAGTGTACTGTGTTACCAGATGATTTTGCCCAACTGTTGGCTAATGTAAGTGTTCTGAGATCGTTTAAGGTAGGCTAGGCTAAGCTATAATGTTCAGTAGGTTAGTTGTATTATGCATTTTTGACTCAATTGTATTTTCAGTTTACAGCAGGTTTATCAGGGGGTAAAACATGGTAAGTCCAAGAACATCTGTCTATAAATGCACATCTTCACATGACAGGAAGAGATCATCACAAATTTCAGGGTAATTGGAAAGTGCACAGAAAAGCCAGAGTGGTCATAAGAACAAAGAGAAAGAAGTAAAGATGTGAATGGGGAAAATAACAAGTCGGTATTTACCATGATTCTTAAAGAGAAACAAAAGATGGATTAGACAGAGTATCCTTAAACAGGTTTTTATAATGATTAAAACATCAGATGTGAAGAAGATAGAAAAACAAGGACAAAAATCCAAGATAAGATAAAGACCTTTAAAAGGTCTGCAATGGGTTTGAAAGAACTGACATAACTGAAGTTAAACAAACAAGAAAAACACAGCAACAGGTGTGGTGCCTGCAAAAAGTATTTACCTCTTTGTCTCTCTCCTGCTTAGTGCATTGCCTTGTAGAAATTCAATGAATGTTCATTGATGAAGACTACTTCTGAAATGACAAAGGAGAGAATAGATTAAGGTAACACAATCCACAAAGAGAAAGTAGCAAAAATGAAAACCATTTCTAAAAGATGAGGTAGGATTGTTCATTAGAGCTGATTCTCAAATAATGTCTAAAGCTCTATGCTTATCTGCAAAAAAGAAAAAAGGAAGTTTCTCTAATTTTAGCCATTCATCTCTCCCTTCCTTCAAAGCATTTAAAACTTAACTCCTGGATTAGCTTCATCTTGATTTAAGAATTTCAATCATTCAAGTAATCTAGTCTACATGTTAGTGAGCTACATATTATTAATGTCACAGCACCTGGTATTTCCTCTGGAATAGCACTTCCTACAGTTATTTCAGCTGTTTATTTAAATGTCTGTCTACCCAGAAAAACTAAGCTTTTAAGAAGGCTACAGCCAACTCTGTCTTGTGTCTCTTGTAACAGAGTGTGGGGCACCCAAGAGACACTGAACAAATATTTGTTGAGTCAGTGAATAAGTGAATGAAGGCTATACATGTACTATACCATTGGTTTTTATTTAAAAATCTAATCACTAGCTAATTCTTGGTGGGTTTTCTATCTACACAGTAGATTCTAAGTTGCTCTAGAGGCAATCAGCTAATTTGAATATAACCATGATATCCTGTGGTACTTAAAAGTAAATACAGCATAGTTCACTGATAAGAAAATCCTAAAATTAAGAAATAAAGATGAAGGAAATTAAAGAAGAGTTGGTGATGATACTACTCAAAAGAACCAAGTAAATACAGTGCTAGAATAGGACATAATAAGCAGAATTATACTGTGTATATTACAAGTATTATCCATCAATGAGAAGCACAATTTACTAATTTGATGCCAAATTAAGAATTTATTACTGTCCGGTGGGCATTAGTTTATGATCAGGCAAGTACTAAAGTGATAAATTGAATAGCAATGTAACTTTTTGCTATCACTACAACCAAGGGTCTTAAACTGATATATCTATCTATGTGTATATGTATACCTATATCTATGTCAATGTCTATATTTATATCTGCAGGACTTGATCAGTCATCTTCAAATCAAATATTTAATGTATGCCTACCTTGCTTATGTTAGATACTGAAGATACAAATTAAGAGAATTTTGCCCATGCTTTTAATTTATCCTGCAGTCAAACTAAAAGTATAGTTCAATAAATACTTGGGTTTGATTTTGTTTTTCCAATTCAGTACTTTGTGGCTTTTATTTGCTTTGTTTGGAAATTCGTAAAATATTGTTATGAATGCTTAATATTATGTAATATATCAAAACTGAGCAACAAATATTTCACTATTAATAATAACAACAATAACTAAACTTTACTGAGTACTTACTACTTCCAGGCACAATGATCTCATTTAATTCTCACAATAAATCTATGAGAGACATGCTATTATTATTTCCACTTTACGGAGGAAGAAACCAAAGCACAGAGATTGATTAATTTAAACAAGTTCACATAGCCAGTAAGAGGCAGAGCCTGGACTGAACCTATGTAGTCGGACTCCAGAGTTCATGCACTTAAACACTATGCTAACATAGTTTATATTTCTCCTATATTAGTTTCACATAAAATGGATAAATTGCTTTCTGAAAATAGGATAGTGAGAAACAAACCCTATTATAAATATGTATCATTAGAACACCAGAGAATGAGGCAAGACAGTTGGTTCTTAGTTTCTCTGATGAGAGGTGTTGCTGCACTCAGAAATCTTGTAACCTAATTGGGCAATCAAAACATACATCTAAAGAAAACAATACACTGTGGCATAAGATAAGTGCAAATGAGAAGTATACACAGGACTTGCTAAAAAAGTTGAGGAAGTACTTTCTAAGGATTAGGCCATTCATAAAAGCCTTGATAGAAGAGATAGGTCTTAAAGGAGGGATAAAACTTAAAGAAAAAAAGAGCTAGGGTGACGTAAGTGAGGGCAACCATTTGAACGAAATTATGGATGATGTACAATGAAAAGATACAATTGTTTAAATGTTTCATGTAAGGCGTAAAGTGGTAAAAGGTGATGAGGCTGGAAAAGTAAGGATCCTATTGGGGAGGTAAATGAATGCCAGGTGAAAGAGTTAGGACTTTATTCTCTGGACCTGCCCAGCTCAATACAGAAGCCACTGGTCACATGTGGCCATTGACCACTTGAAATGTGGCTAGCCCAAATTGAGAAGTGCTGTGTGGATAAAATAGCACCTTTTGAAGACTTAGCAGGAAAAAAGAATGTAAAATAGGTCATAAATAATTTTTATATTGATAACATTTTGAAATGATAATATTCTGAATATACTAGATTAAATAAAATATATTATTAAAATACTTTTCACCTTGTTTCTCATATGCCTAATGTGGCTAGAATATTTAAAATCACACACATGGCTTGTGGCTTACATCATTTTTCTATTGAATGGTGCTCTAGAAAACAAAATATGAAGGAAGATTAATGAGCAGCAATTCATGTTAAAAATTGTTTTAAGAAGTTTGTTCTGAACCAGGCGTGATGCCTGTAATCCTAGCACTCCGGGAGGCCAAGGAGGGAGGATTTCTGGAGGCCAAGAGTTCAAGACCAGCCTGAGAAAGAGCAAGACCCCATCTCTACTAAAAATAGAAAAATTAGCCAGATGTGGTGGCATGCATCTGTAGTGCTACTCAGGAGGCTGAGGCAAGAGAATCACTTAAGCCCAGGTGTTTGAGGTTGCAGTGAGCTATGATGACACCACTGCACTCTAGCTGAGGTGACAGAGAAAGATTCTGCCTCCAAAATAAATAAATGAAAGTTTATTTTGGTATAAATAGACACACAGATAGACTTAAATGTAAAATAACTGATCTGGTTTTTCAATAACAATGACAATAAAAAAACCCCTAAGATTGTAGTAAAGAAGTAACCAAATACAATGTATAGACTTTGTTTGGATCCCAATTCAAGCAAACCAACCACAAAAAGACATTTTTGAAACAACTGAGGAAATGTAAGGTCTAGATACTAGATGACATCACTAAATTATTCATGATTTCAGTCGAATAATGGCATTATGGAAATAAAGGAAAGTTAGAATGTTTTAGGGATGCAAACTAAACTACGTAGAGGTGAAATGGCTAAATATTTGGGATTTTCTGGAGGGAAAAAGTCCATTTCTTATTTTCCAAACCCAAATAAATAACAAAAGGAATAAAAGAGATGACACAGTAACCTAACGGAAGAGTAAATCAAAATAAAGTGCTTTTGCTGTAAAAACTGGAGTGCCTGATTATATCTATCTATACAAGTGGAAAGGGGGAAGTTTGAGAGCCCGAGCACTTCAAGGGGCATCATTCTGATAGTACTGGATAGGAAGGTATTCACAACAACACTCATTTCTGTTAATTTAGGTATTTCCATAGGGCCACACAGAAGGTATGATGGAGCCAGGACTAAAACAAGATCCCCTGACTATTAATATAATGCCTTTTATGCCTGCCTTTAAACATGATGAAATCCTGTGGAGGACCTAATCTATACTTTCATCTTTAGATTTTTTAACTTTCTTGTATCACTCAGTTACTCTTTATAGTTCATACCATCATTAACTAATTGACCATATTAGAATATTTTATTGATTCTGTTTATCTTGACTGCTTCTCATACTGAGATTTGGTAGAAGAATGCTAAAAAAAAAAAAAGAAGAAGGAAAGCAAATCTAAGCACTAACAACAAAACCACTTGATAACATGTCCAAGTGAAATTTATGTCTTGCTGCCAAAAAATAAGATGTAGTTTTCACCTCAGGGTACAATGCATGGAAGACAGGTCAATGTAAAGTAAGCAGCACAGAGAAGAGGTAATGAAAGGGAACAAAGAAATGGAAGAAAGGGAGAAAAGAGAAAAAAACAGCCACCACCACCACCACCACCAAAAACCCACAACAGTACCCATTTGGAGTACCTCATAGCTGCTTCAAAGGAGAGCAGTTCACTTCATTCCTGTAAGCTCGAAAAATAGCACAGCTGCCTTGAGAATATGTAGACTTGCTAAGAGTCCTGGTTCTGCTGCTACTCAATCAGCTGTTTGGCCTTGAGCCTTGATTGGTTTCCTCATCTACCAAGGGAGAATAATAGCACCTGCTTCACTGGGTGGACGTGAAAGCGAAGCAAGATAGCAAATGTGAAAAGATTTTGGAAAGTTCTTATTTTTTTTAATTCTGTTGCTAAGGTCTAAAAGAAATAATTAGGTTGAAAATCTTTTGCAGAAAAAAATATTAAACTGAAAAACACCTCACAAAACCCAGTCCTAGTTGGCGTAAGTTTTATTTCCCTAGTTTTCGAATGAGAACATTCTAAGGGACTTGTAGAGACGAGGATGAAATCAGGCCTCCTCATCCTTTTCATACCCTTCCCTCTCCTCCCCAGTAGTTCAAGGACCAACCAAAAGGATTGGGAGTAGCTGAGGGTAGCGTAAGCGGAGGAAGCTTTGAGGAAGGCGCGGAAAGCCTGGGAGGGGGGGGGTGCTCTCTGAGGAAGAGGAGAGAAGCGACAGTCGAAGACATGCGACAAGGAAGAGTTAGAGCGAAGCGAAAGACACCTTTTTCCACAGCGGGGCTCGGGCAGGCACTTACTGCTAGTAAACTCCGGCGAAGAGCTGACTAGTTACCATAGCTACCGCGTCGCAGTGGGCGGAGCGGCGTTTCCGATCTGTGCCTCAGCTACAGCGTCTCGACTAGAAACGCGTACACGTCAGAAATGACTTCCGGCGGAAGAAGCCGCCCCTTCCGAGTTCTGGCCGGCCTCAGGCGAGAAGTGGATACCCGTGGCTGTGTAAAGGTTGGTAGGTCTGATCATGCAAAGCCCAGAGAGGATACCCACCAATGACAGGAAGAGCCGGCTGTGAATGTAGAGGATTCCCAAGTCCCAGTCTTGAGGAGGACCCGGCTGCTTCGTTGGGTGTGTAGCGGGAAGGAGTTGCCTGGTTTCTGGGGTTCCTGGTGGTTTCTCTTCTGTAGCGTGGAGGACTGGGTCATCCTTGAACAGAGAGTTTCGGAGGCTACTTCTTTGCGAGGTCTGAGAGCCTCTCCAATAACAGGGTGACTCTTGTTCCTTATCGGCCCGTGCTGACGTTATTTCGCATGTTACCCTTTCCAGGTAATCTGGTAGAAAAGAAGTAAACTGGAAAAACTCAGAAAGAATGTCCCCAAATTCATTTTAATTCTTTGATGGTCTGTTTAATTTTTTAATTTGTTCATTTTATAAATATTTATTAAGCTCCTCCAGTGTGTTCAGTGAGTGCTTACTTGTGTGACAATTTTTCCAGAAGACTAACAGAAATATCTTCTTAGAAGGTCATACGCCACCTGGGTCCATTATCAAATTCCTTTTTTGATGCTGTTGTTTATTCATTAATTTAAGATACAAGGACATACCGTGAAATATCCAACAGCTTTGTTATACTTATCTGTATACTTAAACGGGGAATTCTTGGGGCTTTTTAAAGGAAAATATATGCATCCTCAGATTTGCATTATCATAATTTACTCAAGTAAACATTAAAGAATTTAGAAAAGCAGTACTTGATTTTTTTTTAGATACATGCAAACTGTAATTAATTGTTATTAACATTTCTATTCAGCTGATCCGAGAAGGCCCACTTCTTGTTCAATGGATGATGGCAGTTGAGCAGATACCAAAAAAGGATTGGTACAGCATTCTGGGGGCAGACCCATCAGCAAATGTGTCAGACCTAAAACAGAAGTATCAAAAACTCATATTGATGGTAAGTCTTTTCTGTTAGACTTAAAAAAAATTAGTTTTTAAATGTAATCAGAAAGTTAGGTTTCTGAAAAATATATGTCAATGGCAGGAATGAAGGTACTAATTTGATTTAATTGACAGTTTCACTAATATTGCAGAAAAACTTTATTTGAGGTGGGGCAACATGAAGGTTAAGAGCAGGAGATCTGAATCAGTCTGATTGAGTTAGAATCCTGACTCTACTACTATCTGTGAGAACTTGGATAGATTACTTTCTCCTGTATGTGCCTCAGGGAAGATTAAGTAAATACAGGTGAAATGCTTAGGAGTACTGTTACGAAATGAACAGCATCCAGTAGCCACATGTGGCTACTGAGCATTTGAAATGTGACTAGTGTGAACTGAGATGCCCTATAAGTGTAATATGTACATTGGATTTTGAAGACAGTACAAACAAAGAGTTTAAAATAACCTAAAGTTTTTTCATGTTGATTACATGTTGAAATGATAATATTTTGGATATACTGGCTATTTTGTATATTATATACATAATGTCTGCATGTATTTGCATATATCATCAAAATTAGTTTCTCTTTCTGAACTGTTACATTCATTTTTTCAGTCTACATTGTGATATTTCTTAAGGCAGTGTCAGTAACTCTATAATGGTGTCTAGTTAGCTTACAAAAAGAGTAAAGAATCATTATTTATATAGCATTTGTTGTTTCTCTGGTTTATACCAAATACATTGATGATACTTTGCCAAAACTGTCACTGTTCATTGTGAGAGACATTAGATATTTCACCATTAGGAATGTACTAATATTCCTGCCTTAGTAAGTTGGACAAAATGACTTTAAGGTATATTCTATTCTGTCTCAGAATTTTTAAGATTTTGCTCAGTAAAATCAAGTAAATTTTTTTGAAAATTTTCCTAATATTAAGTCATCCTTGTACCTCAGTTAATTGGGAGATGAGGCTGGAGAAGTAGACTGGGTCTAGATCATGCAGGTCCTTGTAGGCCATGTTGGCTTTCAGCTGGGTAATGAGAAGCCATCTCTGCACTTATGTGGTAGCATCTGACAAACACCAAACCAGATAAACCATTTTATGCAGTGCTAGCAATGTATCAGAGATTTTCAGTTGCTCTACCTCTTTGCCAACATTTGATGCTATTAGTGTCTTTTATTTCAGCTGCTGGAGTTCCTCAATTTTGCCACCATTGACATTTTGGGTAGGATAATTCTTTGTTATGTGGGCTGTCCTGTGCTTTCTAAGATGTGTAGCAGCATCTTTATATGCCAATAACAACCAAAAATCTGTCCTTGGTGTCAAAATTGCAGAATCCCATTGAGAATCACTACTACTCTACTGTGTTTATAGTGATATCTCATTATGGAATTTTTTTTTTCTGTGATGACTAATGATGTTGAGCCCTTTTTAATGTGAGTATTGGCCATTTGTATGCTTTCGTGAAGTGTCTTTTTAAAAAAATTAAATATATTCTTGATCCTATGTATATTTTGCATGTATTTTCTCCTAATTTGTGGCTTACCAGGTCATTTTCTTAATGGTGTTTTTTTTTGATGCACAGAGTTTTTTGTTTCAGTGAAATATAATTTATCAAATTTTTGTTGTAGTGCTTTCTGTATCTTCTCTAAGGTCATGAGAATATTCTTCTATGTTTTCTTCTAGAAGCTTTATAGTTTGCTTTTACCTTTAGACTTATGGTTTTTGTGTACAGTGTGAGATGGGAGGTCATATTTTTATTTTTCCTCAATGTGGATATTCAGTTGTCCCAGCATTATTTGTTGAAAACATTTTCCCTTTTCCACTGGATTGTCTTAGCAATATGGATCTATTTCTGAACTTAATTTTGTTTGATGTATTTGTTTATCCTTTTACTCATATCTCTATCTTGATTACTGTAGGTTTATAGTCAGTCTCAAAATCATGTAAAGTAAGTTCTCTAATTTTATCCTTCTTTTCAAGTTAATTTTGATTATTCTAGTTTGCTTGTATTTCTATAGAAATTTTAGAATCAATTTGTAAATTTCTGCCAAAAAAATCTTGCTTGAGTTTTAATTGGGATTGCGTTAATATATATTCATTTTGGTAAAATGGACATCTTAATAATACGGAGTCTTCAAATCCATAACCATGCATCTTTCTACTTACTTAAGCTATCTATAATTATTCTCAGCAATATTTTATAATTTTCAGTGTGGAGATCTTATACATCTTTTATTTTGATTTCTAGTTAATGTTTTTACTTTCCCTGAGAAAGCAGGTCCTCTGTATATTATGGGTTGACTATTTCAGTTTGTCATTCTCCTATCCCTCTCTTTCTGTGGATGACTGCTGCCTGGTACTCAGTGTAAAGTCTGGATTCTCTGGAGGGTTTCCTCTCCATTCTGTAGTCCTGTTTTCTGACTTCATTAGGCTACTTGTGTCTGTGCCAAATGGGTGACTCTTGGCCCTTCTGCCTGTCTCTATTCTTTCTTGTGACTGTTTGATGAAGGCCTGTGGACTAGAGTTGGTGGATGAATGCAGACACCTTCTATGTTTGGGGGTGCCTAGGGATTTTAAATTGTCCTGCCAATCTGTACTTGGCCTTTAAAATTTATTAAAATTTTGTTTGCTTCTTACCTGTGTCTATGGTGGTTTCCTCCTTGTGCTGCTGCTCTGCCAAAGCTGAAAAAGCAAAGGGTCTCTTCTAGGAAGGATCTTTACGTTTTGGATTTGGGCTCATTAGATTTTTTGGAATCCTCAGCTTCCTGAATCCTCAGCTCTCTCTTAAAAAAAAAAAAAAAAATATATATATATATGAGTGTAGGATATTTGGCTTGTTCTGGATCATTCCAATCACCATTAAAATGTGCCATTATTTCTCCATTCTTTAAAAAAAAAATAAACTCTCAAGCCCATTTCTGCCAGTTGTTGCCCCATCTCTATGTTCTTTGCAGCAAAACTATTTCAAAGAATTGTCTCTACTTCCTTTCTCTAATTTCTCTCTTCCCATCTCTCTTAAACCTATTCCAGTGAGACTTTGTTCTCACCACTCCATTGAAACTGCTTTGTAGAGTCACTGCTGAGCTCCATGTTGCTAAAGCGAATGACCAATTCCTTGTCTTCATTTTGATTTATTAGTAAGGTGACCATTTATTCTAGTTTTCCCCAAACAGTTCTGGTTTATGCCTGTTATCCTGGCATAATTAATAACTTCCTTTTTCACTTTCAGAAGTGTCCTAGTTTAAATGATAAATTAGATGGTCACATTACTTGTCAGCAACATTTGGTACAGTTATTGCACTCTCTTCTTTGATGCAGTTTTTTTACTTCGTTTCCAGGATATGATATTTTCCTGATTTATCTCCTACTAAAATCATCTTTGGAAAGTAGTAGGCTCTCAATAAAAGTTTGTTCAGTGAGTGAACTGTCTGAATATAATTAACTTTATATTTTAACTCCTGTTGACTATTTTTGTTTTTGTATTGTTAATTTCTAAGTTCTACCTTATTTACTGAATTTTCATTTTTGGGAGGCCTCTTGTTACTATTTTATAAATATAGCATTTATTCTTTTTAAGGCTATTGATGTTTCTTTTTTAAAGTTTTCTTTTTCTTTGATTTTTTTTTTTTTTTGCCTTTTCCCCCTGCCTTTTAAAATAGAAGCTCTTTTCATATATTTGGTGATCCTTTATTGTCTGTTCATATTTAAGAGTGAAATATTACAAGCTGATTTTGGGGGCTTTCATTAAGTAAGGTCTGTCATTTTGTTGGATAACCCCAAATGTCAGCATCTGAATCCACTTCCCAGAGAGAAATTCTCAAGTTTCCTGCCTGGGGAGATGGGAACTTGGACTCTTGCTGCTCTGTATGTCCACGACCCCTTTTCCTTTTGTTTTCAGTGTACCATTGCATCCTAGCTGTCAGCATCGTGCCTGATGTTCCTGAATCCAGAGCATCTCTGATGTTTCTCTTCACATAGAATCCAGAAATTTTCTGGTCTTTCACTCCACACAGTAAACCACTAGTTTTCTGCTGTGGCAGGAAAGAGTAGATGTCTGGCTTTATGGTGAGAAGGAGAGCTAGAGTTCTGATTATTTCTTTTAAAGTCTCAACCAGTCTTTTTCTTGTTTAGTTTTGCCCCTTAACCCCACTCTCAAAGGTATTCCATGTCTTCCGTTCCTCAGTTTCTCTGGGCTCTGTGTAAGTGAACTCACTTTTTGTGTTCTCTTTCTCTTTAGGCTTAGATTTCAGTTTTCTTAGGTAGACTGAATTGGTTACCATTTATTGATCAATTTTCCATCTTCTCAAACTGGTATTTATTTCTCACTTTTCCTCTTCTTTCCTATTTGTTTTTATGCATTTATGGCTTTTTCCTTTTTTAAAAAATATATTATTCCTTTGCTGTTATTATGGAATTTTGGGAGGGATAAAAGTGTATTAATTTGCCATTTAGTAGAAGCTTTGAACTATTTTCATTTCCCTTTATGGGCCAGAAACCATTCTTTGGCCATATGCATATGCCTTTGCATTTGCTGGTATCTCTGGTCCACTGTGCCCCATGCCCTACCTCACCTGATTCACTCTAACTAATTGTTTCAAAATGATCTTAGTTGTAACCGTCACCTCCCAGCTCCTTGCCATGTCTCTCTTCCATGTGGTTACCCTCCCTCCTCTAGTTGTAGTGAAGTTTCTCTAGGACAGAGAATATGTAGCTTTTAGATAAGGATAATGAGGATAGCTGGAGTATAATAAAAGATTGAAGTTTTTTCCCCCTGCTTTTCTTTTAGACGATGGGAGAGACTTGAACATGTTTACAATGTATGGGAAGTAGCCAAGGAAAAGCTTCGAATTGAAGTTACAGGAGAGAGAATAATTGAAAGAAGGTGGGATCTCAAGCATAGGTAGAAGCTTTTTAGGTAAAAGAAGTGAGAGACCTGTCTTCTTTGTTACAGGAGGAAAGGAAGAAAGGATCTTTGCAATAGCTGGTTCATTTGTTCGTATGATGGCTTCTTTTTTTCTCTGTGAAGTAGAAGACAGAGAGAAGGATGAGAAGTGAAGCAGCAAATTACAGGAGAGAGAATTTCAACTAGCATTATTCTGGGATGGCTGCTTATAGGTAGTTGTGTATGCTGATGGCAGCAAGAAGTCTCAACTAACAACTGTACAGCAGGCCACAAGAGCTATAAGGAGGTACCAGAACAGTCAATCTAATAGCATTGTGGCCTCCTTTAGTCTGGGTTGCTTTATCAGTGGTCCCTATATTATTATAGCTTAGCACAATAATATATATTCATACTTACGGCCATGAGTTAAATTATGTTCAGTGTATTCTGTTTAACAAGGCAAGGAAGTAAGCAGTAGTAAGTATATAATTAGTAACTAAACACATTTTATACTTTGCAGTTTACAAGTAGTTTCACATTTGGTTTTATCGTCTATAAGGTAGGTAATGTTATCCTTATGTTTGTAGTTGAGAAAACTAAGACTTAGTTACAGTTAAGTGGTTTGTCGGAAACACACAATTAGTAGGGGTTAAAATCTAGGCTTGATCGCATATCCTCTGACTTTAGACTCTTCTATTATATCACAGTTCTCATAATTGCCATGCAAAAGGGTTTACTGTGGTTTAAAGGCATAATTTTCATTTTTCTGGATTTCTGTGAAACACTTCATTTATGTACAGTTAATGAAGTATTAGAGAAGGTCCGACATAATTACTACTCTCTTTTAATTGTGAAGGGATCTAGATTTTTATATGGCTTTAGAGTGAAATTTATTTTCCTTTTTCTTTTTGAGTGATAAGTTTAGAGTTTCTAATAGATTTAAAAAGGAGAAAATTATAAGGGAAAATAATATTATTTATCATGTTTATCGGTTTTTCTTTTAACAAAATGGGCTTCTAAAGTTCTTGTTTTCCAATTAGAATTACCGTATTTTCTTAGTCTGTGTTTTTCAACAATGTCACTAAGCAATTAGAGAATAAAATTACATTTGACTACTAGCATTCTGTATTGAATTTTGTAAAAAGAAACATTTATTACATGTACTTTTTCAAGTTCAGAAGACTTTGAATTTAACATCTCCTACATAATTAGTTGTTGGGATAAAATATTGCTAAATCATGGGCTGCTAAGTTTACAATACATGGTGATTTAGTAAATGGTGTTTCTTTATTTCAATTTTTGTAAATGTCCTTATTCAAGTTCCTGATTCTGAAAAAATTTGTATTGACTGAGATGTTTTAGACTGCTTTAAAGATGTATATAAATGTAAAGTGCAGAATTAGCTTTAAAGACATTTATTTCACATACCATTAAGTCTATTACCTAATAATTTACTATATAAAAACAAAAGTAATTGAATCAGCATATTCCAGCACTGTTTTATTAACAGAGACTTATAAGTAAAAGTGCATTGTTCTGTTTTTCTCCTTGTAAATCAATTTTTAAAATATTTGTTAGTTGTCCACTAAAAACAATTTGAGTAATCCACTGCTGTGAAATGGTCTGGAGTCCAGAATGATTTGTTATATTATTCCCATATTTTTTGCAGTTATGCATGTGAAAATTACTGTTTACTGAAGAGAAAAGCTTCCCCTCAAAAGCTTTGTCAAACCGAAAATTGTGGGGGTCTTTTCTCATTGATGCTGATAATATTACAGGATACCTTTCAATTGGAAGAGAATTAGTGTGTCACAAAATTATATGCTGCTGTTACATTATGTTCCATAATCTTAAAGAAAATCCATGTAATTTGAGGCAGGAGTGTGCAGAATGCTCTTACTATTATTAATGTTGGAAAGGTATAAAATACCATTTAATACTTGTGGTATTCAGAGGGTCTCTCTTGATTATAAGTGGTTATGTATAGATTAGCATTAAGCTAGTTATGTAATACATTTTAATGTCTTGAAAAAGAAAATAGAAAGGATACCTGTACTGTAGTTGGAGGAAAATACCATATTGGAAAAGAACGGATGTAAGAATAATTCTTTAAATAGATCTTTTGAACTACATTACAAAGCAAAGTGATCTTGATTACAGGAAAGGTTCTTAGGCATTAAAACAAATTTTGTGAAAAAAACTGGGAGCGTTGTAAGCGAAAATCAGAGGGTATAACTTGTAGTGTACATTATAATTTTTGTTAATGTAGTTAACTGTTTAGCTGTAGTTTAGATATCATATATAGGATGCAAGATATATAACAATAAATTACTGAGATATCACATGGAGACTATTATAAACTGTTCTTATTTGTGAAAGAAGTGGTAGAAATAAAGCATTTTAAGTGAACACTTAAGTGGTAATTTTAGGTAATACATAGCACTGTATATTAGCTACTCTTGTAATCACTTTATGTATAGTTACTCATTTAGCCCTGTAAGGTACCATGTCATTATTATCCCTAACATACATGTGAGGAAACTGAGGCTTAGAGGTTAAGTAACACATGATTAGTAGCAAAAAATTATGACACACTCTACATAGACTTTCAAAACTAGGTAAATAAAAGCAGGCTAATTTTTCTATTTTTTTTTTTTTTTTTTTTTTGAGACAGAGTCTCACTCTGTTGCCCAGGCTAGAATGAGTGCCGTGGCATCAGCCTAGCTCACAGCAACCTCAAACTCCTGGGCTCAAGCAATCCTACTGCCTCAGCCTCCTGGGTAGCTGGGACTACAGGCATGCGCCACCATGCCCGGCTAATTTTTTATATATATATATATTTTTAGCTGTCCATATATTTCTTTCTATTTTTAGTAGAGACAGGGTCTCGCTCTTGCTCAGGTCGGTCTCGAACTCCTGAGCTCCAACGATCCACCCGCCTCAGCCTCCCAGGGTGCTAGGATTACAGGCATGAGCCACCACGCCCGGCCATAATTTTTCTATTTTTTGTAGAGATGGGATTTCACTCTTGCTCAGCCTGGCCTCAAGCCATCCTGCCGCTTTGGCCTTCTAAAGTGGTAGGATTATAGGCGTGAGCCACCACACCAGGACTATTTTGTATTATTCAGGGTTCTTTTTTGCAAGCAATAGAAACCAACTCATAACTAAGAACCAGCAGAGCTGTTGGAAGAGTGTTGTGGGGTTCACAGAGTTGACAGGAAGCTGAGGGCCCATAACTAATAAAGAACAAGAACCAAGGGATTGCAGTGGGCTGAGAGAAAAGAATCATGACACCTCTTTCACAGCCTGGTCAGGACACTGTTGCTGTTACTCTGCTGCCACCATTGCTTTGATGAATAGCTTCTCACTGTCTTGATCAAAATTCAGAGTAACAGGGAGGGCACTCCTGGCTATGTTAGAGCAGTCAGAGGCGTTAGTAGTGAAAGACTGAACATAGTTTGAGAAAGATAATTCCTCAGTAATATGTAAGGGAATTCAACTGCTAATAGGGCAGAGGAAAGGATATTGGGCAACCCCCAAGATGGCAGCTCTTGCTATGTGAATAAATTCAAGTCCTCTGTCTTAAACCCAATAACCTATAACTTATTGGTAAATTTGAACAAGTCACTAAGGTAAAATAACATTTATAAAATCTTTCAAAGTATTGTGTTAGAAGATGGGTTTTCTGAATCATTTCCTTGGTTGTTTGGTAGTGTTACCAATATATTTATCCGTCTAATCATGTGACTGAAGATGAAATGCCAGAACTACTCTTTAGAAAATGTACAATCATCATTTAATCATATTGGCCCCAAAAATTCTTTTTAGTTAGAATATAGTTGCAAACACTTGTTTTTAATCTTTTCAATGAGACTTTATCTCATGTAAATCTTAAATACATGAAGTGTGGTCTATTTCAGTATTTCTTAAAGTATGATACAGATTGGTGATATGCCATAATAATTTTAGATGGTACACAGGTGAACAATTTTGTATACACTTTTTATAGTTATGTCCTTGCTATAAAATTTTATATATATATATATGTGTGTGTGTGTATATATATATATATATATATCTCACAGCACATACTTGGTTTTAGGATGAAGATAAGTAATAAAATGAGATAATTTAAAGTCAATTTACCAAGAAAGTAAATAGAAGTACTATGAGAATATGGGGCAAAAATCTTGAAGATCATATAAGAATGTGTGAAGTTTGACATTCACTAGTCTATCCTATAGACCCAGCAGTCTTATTCAGGCAGAACAACGCTTAGCATTTTTTTAAACTACGAAAAAGAACTGAGATACAGTTCTGCTGTTAGGAAGCATCCATTTTTGTGCTTTGAGGTTAGCACAGTTTTAAACTTTTCCTCCATTTGTATATAGTGGTTTAAATCTCTTGTAGCAAGGCTTCTCTGGTAGGGCTAATAGTGTGCTTCTTACATGACTATGACAATGGTATTAAGCATGACAGTGGTGTCAAACACTGCATTGCTTTACCATGAATAAATATAATTATGGTCTGTATATGTTTTCTTTAAGAAGGTATAAGGGGCTGTGTCATATTTCAGCAAAAACATTTATGTTAGAAGTGAATAAAATAATATTTAGCATAGGGAGTTACTTTTCAGCTCTCTAGAGACATTGTTACCCATCATATAATACTATTATCCCTTTTTAATCTTTCTTGGTTGTTCTATATTGTTACTTCTCTTTGAATTGTTTCTCATTATTCCTATTCTTTCTCATCTTTACTCATTATTTCCCTTGCCATTTTTTTCCTGCTACTTTTTTCTTCCTATTTTTTCTTATTTTTATTTCTTCTGTCTCCTTTTCCTGTTGTTTCTCCCCTGCATCTTTGTCACTAATTGGTTTGCAGAGGCCATTGCAAACTCATGGAGATGCATCTTTTTTTCTGATTGATGAACTTTAGGGGCTGATGTTATCTTCAAGCTTTGAGTTTTATGGATTTTTATTGATGTGGTTGGGGACTTTTTTTTTTTTTATAATGTCCTGGTTCATGACTCTTGCAAGTATGGGTAAGTATGGGTAAATATGAGCATTACTGCATGTTGTGTCTAAAAGTCTAAAGCATGGCTTCTCTCTAAGAGTTCATAGTTTAGTAGATAGAGCCTGAGAAGGAAGGAATGCTTAGGAAGTTCATGAGAACTGGTGTACTGGCCCTCTGGGTGCATTGGTGGCAAGCAGGAGGATTTACAAGAGGTATAGTAGAGGATGAGGCTGGGTACATGGGGATGTAACTCAGATTGTTAAGGGTTTTGAATGTAGGCTGAAAAGTTTGAATTTTATTCTGCAGACCCTGAATATTTTTGAGGAAGACTTAGGTCTAGTATTTTAGCAAGTAATAGTGGTAACTATAAATATGATATGCTGGAGTGGGGAGAAACTTGAGGCAGAGAAAATATTGTCTTTGGGACAGTCAAGCCAAGAGGTAATGAGAACTTGAATCATTGGGTTAATAATGGAAGTAGAAAGGAAAAACAGATGAGAGCAGATACAGAGGTAGATTCAGTGATGGATTGAATTATGTCAGGGAGTGCAGAGCTGAACATGAATATGTGATTTTGAGCTTAAGGTACAAGAAAGCAGGTGATATTCTTAACTGTGTTCCTTGACATAAGGAACAAAGGAGAAAATTTTTTGGGGTAGGATGTTTGGTTCATTAAAGAACAGGTTGAGTGTGATGTGTCTGTGGAAGAGCCATGAGAAAATTTCCAATTAGTAGGTGGGAGAACAGGTAGAATTCTACAGAGGTCAGGGCTGCCTCCATGAGATCACCTGGGGGCTCAGTGGGGTGGGTATGTAGTGTGGTACGGCTTCCAGGACAGAATGCTGTGGAATGGCTCTTCACTAAGAAAAGGAAAAGGAGTGGCAAGAGATAATAGGCATCTCACCAGGACAGTACAGCGTCACTAAAGTCAAGGAAAGGAGATGGTGTGTCCAACAGTTGTAGATATTTTTAAGAGGGGCCAAGAAGTCTGCTGACTGAAAAAAGAGTTCATTGGATCTAGCAACTAAAACCATTGGCATAGTAATTAAGTTACACAGAATAGCAGCTGAAATTGGGCAGAATTTATAGTCTCTCTTACAGACCAAGTCAGATACAACAACCTGCACCCTTAGAATGTTTGATTTGGTTAACAGCCTTGGCTGACTGTTTTAAAAATTGAAAGCAATTGAGTGAATTAGCTCCACTGTTTATGAGAAAATGTGATCTGACCCAGTGCATTGTCAGTAGAAATGAAAGAAAATTATACCAGAAATTTGGTGAAAGGGCAGCCGCATGGTATTTTGAAAACCTGAGTTCTTACCATGTCTAATTATTAGTTAATGACATTTACTTCTCTCAATTTCCAAGGAATGTAGAAATATCTTCTTTAAGAAGTTCATCTTCCTTTATCTTCTCCATTTCCACCAAAATTATGCTGGGCAAACTAAGATGTTCTTAACACATATAAACTCCATGGGCCTGAATTTCTTCATCTGTAAAAAAAATGAGATACATATACTATATAACCTTCTAAAGCCAGCTCTAGACTTTGTTCATTCTATTTTTTTCTTTTATTATATCTTTGTTTGTCATCTAGCTGATCCCCCAAGTCTGAGGAATTGTTTCTTATTTTACCATACTGGAAGTAACTTTTGGTGACCCAAGATTGTTTTGCTCACTTACAATACATGCACTCTAGACAGAACGATTAATTGAGACTGCTATGGTAATCTCTCTCCACTTTGTCATGTTTTTAAGATGAAAAATACTCCCTTTACAGGCTGCTTTAAAATCTCATCACCGATAATCCTTTTAATTGCTTTTACAGAAAATGAAAGAAAGAAATATTAATATAACTCTTTAATTATGATCTGACTTATCTAGCTGATAGGAAATCCATGAAGAGGTGATTTAGGACATTGTTATATTTATCACATAGTCTAGCTTAAGACAATCATAGAACTTTAGAGACTCTAAAAAAATTTTGCTAAAAGAATCATAAAATGTCAAAACCTAAAGAAACCTTTATCGCAGAAGCCAGATTGGAGATATGGAAGATGAACACAGAGAGGTAAAACAAAGATATACACTAAATATTCAACATCAAATAATATGTATAACAAAGTTATAGACCAAAAATCATTTGAAACAATAATGCTAAACAAAAATTGAAATGGGAAAAATCAATGTTTTGTTTTAAAATACATTTACATTTAGAATTTCCTTATGATTTGAGGTATATTATTTTTAATTTTGCCAAGATACAAAAAATAAACACAAAGACATTTTTCTCCAGTCCTTTCCAAAGGGATTAATATCCCACTTAAGTTGCTGGATTTCTATAAAATAGACTGTTTTACTTTTTTTTAATCTATATAAAATAATTAGAACTTTATTATGTTTCTTATTAGGATGTATTTCTTTTAGGAATTTTTTTTAAAAACTTTATTGAGGTATAATTTATATACAGTAAAGTACACTGATTTTAGTGCATTTGAGTACATTTAGTACATTGAGTCTTGACTTTATAAACCTGTATAACCACCACCATATCATGATAGGGAACATTTTCATCATCCCAGAAAGTTCCTTTATGCTCCACCTTCTTCCCTAGGCAACCACGGGTCTACTTTCTGTCGTAGATTTCTTTAGGCATCATTTTGGACTCTAAAAATATCTTGATGTTTTATTTGGCCTTTAATGAACCAAATGAGTTAAGATTTTTAAAAGAGAGATGAATTTATCCCTTCACCCTTCCTGAAGAGTAAATCTTATTGTAACATATTACATAGTATGCTTTCAACAAAAATGTTGTATGAGAAGTCTGGTGTTAATGCATTTGTGGTATGTCACAAGTGGGTTGCATGGGTTTTACATGGTTAAAAATAGTAACTGTCACTTGTAAGGTATATATGAAACCATACCATCTGAGATATAAAATACCTTTAAAATTTACCTTCAAGCAAATCATGGATTTTAGCTCATTAATCCCTTTACTGGTTAAGGTTATTTGTGTTTTGACTAGTTTTTCCTTTATTTTCAAACTCATTTATTCTTAATAACTAATAATTTATATTATATATGTATGCTTAAATTATTTTCTGTGTCACAAATATAGTTAATGCTATTGTGCCTGTTATCTGCTAATTAAAGATCAAATAGATTCTTAAACTCAGTAATGGAATGTAAAACCTCTTCTCATTCTGTTAGCATTTTGAAAATGACTGTAAATTGAGCTTTATCTTTGGTGTAGTGTGTGGCGTAAGTGTCTGGAAAAGACATGCCTTTTTTCCCTGGGGCAACTTAAACTAGCCATTACTTTTGGCTATCTCAAAATATTTAAAAATATACAATTTTTACAAACCCAGAAGGTAATTAAAAATATTTTCTTTGAGAATTATACTTTTCAAATTAGTTAAATAATGGATTCTGATTTATTTATGAGGACTGGAACAATCTGAGGTTGTCTTCAGTAATTCTTTCATCCATCCATTCACTCAACTTTTGTTAGGGTTAGAATCTACTATATTTCTAGGCACTATTCTAGGTGCTGTGGATATGGCAGAGTTTATTGTTAGGAGGAAGATACAGATGTTTAAACACTAGTATCTAGTGTAATACATGTCATGATATGTACGTTATATAAATTCTAATATGCAGTTTCATAGGGAAGCTGTATAGCACAGTGGTTAAGAGTCCTGGCTTTGGATCACTTTGTCCTGCCTGGCTTTGAATCTCGCTTAGGCCATTTATGATCTGTGTGACCCAGAAGAGTGACTTAACAACCCTTAGCCTCTACCTGCAAAAATCAGGATAATAGCAGCTACTTCACAGTGTTTCATAAAGATTAAATGAAATAATGAGTGTAAAGCATTTAGCCAGTGTCATCATGGCTTATTATAATTTATTATTAACACTAGAAGTTATGTACAAGATATAGGGCCATATAAAAATATAGCATAATGATATCATACAAATTTATAGTCCAGCAAAAAAAAAAGTTAAAAATGACAAAATTTTGAATACGTGCTTTTTGTTACCTGTTTATCACTGTGTATGTTATGCATTTATATATACATATTGCTGTATAGGGTTGTATTGAGATTGGAAAAAAACAAGCATTTTTCCTGCTCTCATGTACCACTCAATACAATAGTTCTGACCCCAGATGTGCAGGGATTTCTCCTTATACACCAGGCTTTTCTCCAGTGGACACCAGCTGGATGTCTTATGATTCAATTCTGATACTGTCTACCTAGAGTGTCAGATCCCACAGGTTAAGTGTTCAGTACCCCAAGACTGCCTCCCACTTAAGATGTCAGTTGCAAGAACAGTGTTTCTGGCCAACTGGCTGTAAATCAGGGTTCCCATGATCCTCTCCTGAGGTTTGATTACTTTGTTAGAGCAGCTCATAGAACTCAAGAAAACTTTACTTACGTTTACCCATGTATTACAAAGGATATTTTAAAGCGTACAAATGAATAGTCAGATGAAGAGATACATAGGGCTAGATCTGGAAGGATCCCAAGTGCAAGAACTTTTCTGTCCTTATGGATTTGAAATGTATCACTCTTCTGGCACATGGATGTGTTCTTGTTCATCTACCTGGAAGCTCTCCGAACTGTCCTTTTGGGGTTTTGTTTGATCCATAGTCTTCTCAGATACATTAAGCAGATTTTAGAATCTAGCCTTATAGTGACCTTTTTTGCTTTTAGAACACTCTCAAACTCTGGTGACTATCTAGCTGTCCCTGACTGTTTCATGAATGCCATCTTAACACATATACCAGAAAAATGTGCCATAAAAACATCTGAAATAAGTTATGTATTAGAAGATACCTGTTAATTTGTTTTCTGTTAAAGTATATGAAGATTTTAGAAATATAAAGTTTTAATCACTTTTTCTGACATATGAATCTCCCCGAGAGGTAAGTAAGGTAAATCTTATAACTCAAATTATTGAAAGAGTAATTCCTTTTCTAGGTTAAGTAAACTAACAGAGGTCACTAAAAATATGAAGACATTTCTGGTTTCTTTTTTTTTCCCTTATGAGAAGATTATGAAAAGGTGGCAGTAATGATGTAATATTAATAAGGCCCACTCCTAATATTTTTAGGCCCAGAGAAAGAATACAGATGGGGGTCTACATACCACATGCTCACATATTTAAAAATTATAAGTCAAGCTAACGTATTATTAAATAAAACATGTTGATATTCTATCATAAAAATAAACTTTGATGACAAATATGACTTCATATTGACCTGGAAGGCCAGGATCAAATTTAGAATTCTTGGAGTCTCTCATGGACTGAATATGTGTGGGCCCTCCCAACTCCCCCAATTCAAATGTTTAAATCCTAACCCCCAGTGTAATAGCATTAAAATGTGAGGCATTTGGGAGGTGATTAGATCATGAGGGGGAAGCCTTTGTAAATGATATTAGTGCCCTTATAAAAGAGACCCCCAGAGAACTCCTTTGCCCCTTTTACCATGTGAAGACACAGCAAGAAGACAGCCATCTATGAACCAGGAAGTAGGCACTCACCAGACAGTGAACCTGCTGGTACCTTGAGGTACGACTTCCAGCCTTCAGAACTGTAAGAAATAAATGTTTGTTGCTTGAGCAAACCAGGCTATGGTATTTATGTTGTAGCAGCCCAAATGGACTAAGACAGAGTTCTTAAGGTTCTATGCCAGAATTCAGCAGTACAGAGAAAGCCACCGCTTGTTCTACCTCCGTTCTCTTCCCACCCTCAACCAGAGGCCTAGCTGCAGTCTAATCTTTCTCTTGACTTCAGGTTATTTGGGCAGGGAATTCCCATGTCCTGAGCCTCTAGAAGAAGGGGGTGGGGCATGGCCTGGAATCGGGGGATACAGGAACCTTGTATGTAGATCTTCTTTGGGTATGGCAAGAGAGGAGGGACTGAGAGAGCTCTCTAATGTGGGCAAGGTGTGCTATGATGTGAATGTTTGTCCTATCCAAAACTCATGTTGAAATTTAATTGCCATTGTAATAGTATTAAGAGGTGGGACCTTTAAGAGGTAATTAGGCCATGAGGGGTCCACCCTCATGAGTGGGATTGGTGCCATTATAAAAGGGCAAGTTGGGTTCCCTCTGCTCTTTTTGGCCCCTCTCCCTTCCTGCCATGTGAGGATCCAGCATTCCTCCCCTCTAAAGGACACAGTGTACAAGGCATCATCTTGGAAGCAGAGAAACTGGAACCCAACCTGCTGGCATCTTGATCTTGGACTTCCCAGCCGCCAGAACTGAGAGCCAGTAAATTTCTGTTCCTTACAAATTATTAATACCCAGTCTTAGATATTCTGTTATAGCAACACAAAACAGATTAAGACAAGGTATAAATTAATTATAATATGTATGTTTATATTATTATACTGTCCATTCTTGTTATTTGCTGTAATTATATTCTATAAAGTTACCACGAAACCTGAATTAGCAAATACTGAACCATTGCTCCTAAGGGAAATACAGGGTTAGGTTCCTGCGAGGCTCAGGTCACAACATTTTCATCAGGTGATCAATAAATAACCTTGTTTTATGAGTGTTTCTGTTTAACATACCTTATGTAATATATATTGTTGATTCATTTGACATTGTGCTCAGGGCCAACAGCACTATAACTCATGCCTGAATGAAGCTTATCTAAACACGTGTTTTCCCCATAAGGCATATCACATACTTCTTGGTCTTAGGGACACTAAACAGCACTTAACACACTATGCTTGGGGGCCATTTGAAACAGCAAAATTGCCCCAAAAAAGCACAAAAATGTGACAATAAATTGCCTAAAGAGGATGCTTATTTGCAGTATGAGAGTTGAAACATGAAGGCAGAGCATTACTTTGTTTAACCTCAGCTGGGAATGTGCATGTCAGGTGACTCAAGTTTTTCCCACACTACACGTCTGCCAGTGACCTCAAAAGCATTTCAGGTGTTGACTTTTGGGTTACAAATAAATTTTTAGCAAGGAGGTGAATTGCAAATGTCGAATCCATGAATGATGAGGATCAATTGTATTTATATTAGAGGACTTGCTATGATGGCCCCCCTTTCCCACCATACCTTGTTTTTAAAAAAAAATTTTTAAATTTTATTCAAAATATGTTCCCTCACTATGTCATTTGATTTATAAAGCACTATGAGATGTGTGGACAAATTTTTTATTCATTATGTAAATATTGAGTGTCTTGTATGTTCAGGCACTGTGCTAAGTGCTGTGGATATAGTCGTGAATATGATGAACTAAGGTCCTTGTTCTCATGAGTATTTTATATAGTTTGGCAAACATTCTTTTCAATTTTCAGATGAGGAAAGTTTGTACAGTTGAATAACTTTTCATCACAAGACTAGTAATACAGAGCCAGAGTCAGAGTTCAATTTTTTATATTTTTTGATCAGAGCTGCTTCAATGATCTCTTCTATTTAATTTTCCCTTTCCATTATGTTTTCCCACTCACCTAGTAAAATGTCTTTCAAAAAATTCTCTTTTGACCTTGGTTCTTCTAGCAATCACTCCTATCTTCTTGAGAAACGTGACTGACTACCATCCATTGGATTCTCAACCCACTCACTCTCTTTCACCACTACCAAATGGTGCCTTCTAAAGTGACCCGTGTTCCCTACTTGCCAAATTTAGTGGATTTGCTGTGACATTTGATATTAAATACTATTGTAGGTCTTCCATCTGCCTTCAGACTTTTTCCTCTCTGGGCATGGAGCCTGTCTTTCCTGATTATCTTGTTGCCTCTCTGACCACTGCTCTATTTTTCTAGCATCTGTTCCTTTATCTAATGTAAATGTTGCTGTTCTTCAGAGTTTTACCTTTGACCCTCTTCACTTACCATCAAATCAGGGATTCTTAATCTGAGGCTCAGCTGCTTTTGGAGGTCTGTTAACCCCTCAGTTTTATGCAATTGATACAATTTTTATCAGATTCTTAGAGGACGTCATAACTCAAAAGTGTTAAGAATAACTGCTCTCTGTATATTCCTGTGGCTTTATCTGCTGCACACTTGACTTTCAAATTCATGTCCCCCACTTCCCACCTTTCCCCTTGTCTGACTCCTGCCTTTGATCCTTAGCATCCTTAGCATAGTTCCTCAGGAGTGCTACAGTAATGCAATAGTTTCCTTACTGCCAGTTTCCCTACCTATCCTCCTACTCATTTCATCTTACATCAGGTTAGATTTTTGTCTTTGAAACAAAAATGTGATTATGTCCCTGTCATGCAAATAATGTTGAGTGTTAAGTAGGGATGAGTCCATATTTCTTAGTGTATTAAAAATCTCCTTTATGATCTGTCTAGCTTTTCAACTTCATTTCCCATTACTTTTCCCTATCCAACCATTCGTTCACTCATTCTTAGTCTGGCTTACAGTTCTGCTATTCATAACTCTGATGTCCATTTTAGTCCTTTACTGTCTTGTATTTGCTGTTTCTCTCTTCCCTGGAATGCTCTTTCCCTCCCACTTATCCACAGCTCCTCCATAGGCTCACTCCTATTCATCCTTCAAAACCCAGTCAAATGTCACCTTTATTATAAAACTTTCCCTGCTTTATGCTAAGTGAATAACTTTTTCATGCTGTCATCTTATCTTAGCACCTCATCTTTCCCATTGCATTATAATTAATTGTTTACATATCTGCTCTTTCCCTCTAGACTGTGCATCCTTCAAGGGCAGGGATCCTGTCTTATTCATCATTGTATCCTCTTTGGCTGCCACAGTATCTGGCTTGTTTTCAAGTGATAAATAAGTATTTTTAGATGGATAAACACATTTTGGAGCTGTCAGTCTTACACATGATTGATTATATTTTCATTAAATCACAAAACCTTAAAAAAGTTAAAACATTTGAAAAATCATTTCATTTGTTAACTTGCATAAAACAGTAAATGTTTACTGCTTCTTTAGGCATTATTTTACTAAGCATTAGGTGGCAGTAGTGTGTCGTGCTTGACTTTACCTTTGTAATGTTTTTTTTCAGCTTTCATAATCTTAATGTGATGTCAAAGTGTAAAGGACACAGTTACAATACTCTGATATCTAACTTTTTGTAACATGATCTTGTTTTAAGCAAATAGGCATCTCATAGAAAATAAAGCAAAACAAAACAAAACATAGCCATGTCAGTCAATATCTCTCTCTCTCTCTGTTGTCTGTCTAAACTATATTCAGATTCATTAGAGAATTACTACTGCATCATCCTAACAGCATTTCCTCACCAACTGTTTAATGGCTGCCTCACGATAACAGTGATTTGAAATAGCGAAAACCAAAAATTATCTCAGAGGATACATGTTTTCTCAGTATCCTAAGATATTTGCTTATGCCTTTATCTCAAAATAGTATATTAAGATCATTGAATTTACTGTTCTTAAATGCTTTCTTTTTCTTTTTTTGTTTTAACTTACCAGTTTCTGTCAGTATTAAGTTTACCTATTTTGGTTATTGAATTGCCTTCATCATTAGGTAGTTAGAATTAAGGATTGTCACTACCTCTCCAGCCTTATGCATTTAATTGCATAATTAATTTTGAGCAGTTATATATGAGAATGTCAATGCTTTTCATTGCCATTGTGGTTTCTTATAGCTCATAAAGTTAAATTGATAGAAGTTATATTTGATTTAAGGAAAATTTGTGCATTTTAGGTCCATGGAACATTTCTGCAAATAAAAGAAACAGATAACTTATAGGAAACAGTTTTAGTGTTGATTCAAATATGAGATAGGTAAAGTTAATCTGTGACATTTTCTTTCTTGTATCTACTTAACTTTCTTTTCTATCTCAGGGGTAAAGCACTTGAGGGAATTCAGCACCACTATACTAGTATCATTAATATGGCAGAATGATCAGTTAATAAAATAAGTGCATGAAAGTGTTGACAGAACTCACTGCCTAATTAGTACCTGATGGCCTTGGTGGCTGCAGAGCAGAGCTCCGAGTTGCTGTAGGAGAGGAGCTCTGTAGGATCTGTACATATGTATAGTACCACTCTTCTTTAGCAGGGATGACTTTAATTTGGCTTCAGTTTTTTAAGTTCTTAACTGTATAAAAAAACATGTCTTCCCTGAACCCAGAGAAGCAGATGAAGTCAGCCAGTGCCCTACTGCTAATTATTAATGTCATTTGGGGAGATTGGAGGCAGAGTGTTTATCTTGGAATTCTTTCTGTAGCTCATGTTGAGTATGTCATCAAAGACTGATTTGATTTGATTGAGGGGGGAATTGTCTAACTTTATGCTTAAATTGGATACTATTTAACCAATACGCAAGATTTAAAACTATTTTCATATCTTATGTACAATCATAAAGAAACAGGAGTTATACTACACTTGTATATATTCAAAAGAAAAAATGTATGTTATTAGCAAAGGGAATCAGTGCAAGATTTTATTTTAGAGTTAGCAAATCTCACAATTTAAGGAATATTATAGAGGTCAGTCTTGGTTTTGAAAAGGTTTTGCTGTGTATTGGCATGGATTGAATTCAGTTCCTACAGATCTACTTCTCAATTCTTTATTTGGAAAACATCAATACCTCCCATAAATATTTCATAGCTTTGTTTTCCTTTAGTCTCTTCTCTGTTTTTCTTTATCCTTCCATTTGCTCTTCTTATTCCTCCTCCTCCACTGTCCTCATCCCCCATCTCGCACTGTCTCCCCTTTCTTTCTTCCCTTTCCTCTGCCTGCCTCTGCCATCTCCTGCTCACCCCTTCCTCACTTCCTTTTCTTCCTTTTCCTCCTACTCTTTGGCTCCTTCTTCTTAGAGCTACCAGTAATCTCAGAATGAGTCTCTTAATTTGGTCCCAAAGGCAGTCAAGATTATAGTGACATTTAGCAGATTTAAAAATATGTTCAGAAGACTGAGGTCTCTTAAAAAATATTAATGGAGTTAAAATGGCTCTTTTGAAGAATGGAGGCAATCATTAGAGATTCTGATAGACCAAAGGTACATGCATTCCTGCCTGTTATTTTTTCAACGTGGCAGACCACATAATCACACTGAATCCTCATTTTAAGGCTCTCTCTGAGGACCATGAGACTATGTTATATGTATGATTCTGTTATAAATAATTCTATTATAAATAATTTCTAGAACTATTCACAATGATTCCTTAGTAAGGGCTGCCATTATGTATGGAGCCAAATTGTGAGTGCTAGAACATATTGTTTTTGAATATATAAAGCCATGCATCACTTCATGACAGGGATATGTTCTGAGAAATGTGTCTTTAGGTGATTTCATCCTTGTGCAAACATCATAAGAATGTACTTACACAAGCCCTCTATATATAGTGCATATATATAGCCTACTACACACCTAGGCTAGATGGTATAGCAGCTATTGCTCCTAGGCTACAAACCTGTATAATATGTATCTGTACTGAATACTTTAGGCAATTGTAACACAGTGGTATTTGTGTATATAAACATAGCTAAACATAGAAAAGGTACAGCAAAAATGCACTATAAAAGATAAGAAATGGTACATCTCTATAGGGCACTTAACATGAATGGAGCTTGCAGGACTGAAAGTTGCTCTAAATGAGTCGGTGAGTGAGTGGTGAGTGAATGTGAAGGCCTAAGACATTACTGTACACTACTGTAGACTTTATAAACACTATACATTTAGGTTACACTAAATTTATAAAAATTTTTCTTCCTTCAATAATAAATTAACCTTAGCTTACTGTAACTTTTTTACTTTTAAAGTTTATAAAGTAGATTTGTTTACACCAGCATCACCACAAACACAAGTAATGCATTGTACTATGGTGTTACGACAGCTATGACATCACTAGGCAACAGGAATTTTTCAGCTGCATTATAATCTTATGGGACTGCTCTGGTATATGCAGTGAGTCGTTGACTGAAACATCATTATGTGGCACATAACTGTATATTCTTTTAAGTTCTTAGCTATTCACCAACAGTCCCAAAGAAACTAAGAAAGGTAAATTTTTATAGATACCTAAAAATCACAAATGTTCTTTTCAATGATTAATATGCATATATATGTGTATATGTGTGTATGTATCATTCGCATGCAGAATATGCAAACCCACAGAGACAGGAAGTAGTTGTTGGGGAATGGGAGGGGAAAAATGAATGATTACTGATAGGTACAGAGTTTCTTTTGTGGGTGATGAAAATGCTCTGAAATTAGTGATGATGGTAATTAGTGATGGTAGTAATGAGTTTTGTAACTCAGTGACTATCTTTAGAACCACTGAATTGGATACCTTAAAAGAGTGAATCTTATGTGAATTATTAATATATCTCAATAAAGCTGGTATTTAAAAAAATAAAATTCATACCTGTAAGATTTGATGGTTTGGGAAAAAATTAAAAATACAAGTTTGTATTTGAAAACCCGATGATTTCTGCAAATGAGAGTAGTTATATTAACTTTTATTTTTAATAGCAGTTTTACTTAAATGCATAGGTTATTATAATATGAGTCCTCTACAGGATCAGTTGTGACTTTAGTCTCATAGATTCTTGTTTGACTCTAAAAGCAGTGCTTTAACTTACTATTCATTTGAATAACATTAGTTGATATTTTGTCTTTTAGTTTCTTCAAATATAAAATAAAGTTCTGTTTAAAAGATCAGCTAATTACAAGATACTAAGAAACACAGGTAATTCAGCATTTTAATAAAACATATAGAATAATATATGCTTTGGGGGAGGTGGAGATATTGCCCAGGCTAGACAAGGAACCCCTGGGCTTAAGCAGTCCTCCCTCCTCAGCCTTCTAAGTAGCTGGGACTGCAGACGTAGCGTAGCACCAGGCCAGAATTTCTAGTTTTCTAAAGTGGTGAAAGGTTAGGTTTTGATGAGAATGATTATCCCATTTGTTCTAATTGATAATCCAAGGACAGTATTCCCCCACCTCCTGTTATAAATTTGGGGAGATAATAATTGCCAATTATAGTAAGCAGGACCAAGTATGAAGACCTACCTGTACCTGAAGAATATTAGACAAGGTAATCATATACCTTTTTCTGGCTTACTCATCTATTTCCTTCCCAGGTAGATTCTTCGGTATAGAGTTATTATGGAAGTCCTTAGCATTGCAAAATGGCAGAAGGAAACTTCTCTCCCACAGGCATAGTTCCTTACCAATTGGCTAAGAGAGATTCCATTGTCTGCATCCTCTCCTTTGGAAACCTCAGGGACCCAGTGGTGGGGAGTACTCATGCCCATGAACTCCCTCCTTCCAGCCACACTTGATTCTTGCTTTCTAGTGGGTGGTAGTAGTGTAACACCACAACAGAGTAGGCTTGAGAGGCAAAAATTTAGGTTTCCTACCTATTTCAGATTTGGAAGGGAAGCAAGGCCATGGAAATGAGCCCTGGCCCTTTTAGTAGCTGATCAGGACCCCAGACCAGTGCACTTCAGCACTGCAAGACCTCTTGGCATCTGGGAGCTATTTTGGAGGAGTTCTGAGGGAAGATTGAAAGAGAAAAGCATGAGAAGGAATTGAGAAGCTGCTATGTGAGAGAAGTAGATGGAAAGGGGAGGATTTAGGAAGTGTTGGTAAGGGACAAAATGGCTGTCATAAGTGAGTGGAAAAAACATATACTGTTTTTCCTCTGCTCTTACACCACAGAAGACTTCCAAAACAAAACGTGTGGGGGATTTTCCCCACACACTAAGCAAGCAAACGATTCTGCAGTGGACACCAGCGGAGTATCCTTTAATTCAGTTCAATTCTAACACTATCTATTTGGAAGGAGATAGTATCAGATTCTACAGGTGAGGGCCCAGTCTCACAAGACTGCCCCCCACTTCTGATGCCAATCATAAGGCCCAGGTTGCTTTACCTGTGCTTCTCACTGACTAGCTATAAATTGAGGTTTCCACGACCACCTCCTTGGGTTCAATTAATTTGCTAGAGTGGCTCAAAGGACTCAGGGAAACATATTTACCAGTTATATGCATTATAAAAGGTGTTACAAAGAACACAAGTATGGAGGAAGGAGTGCAAAGTTTCCATGCCCTCTCTGGGCTTACCACCTTCCAGGAACTTGCATGTGTTCAGCTATGAGGTAGCTCTCTGAACCCAGTCCTTTGAATTTTTATGGAGCCTCCATTACATAGGCATGATTGGCCATTGGTGATTAGTTTAACCTTCAGCCCCCTCTGCCTCTCTGGAGGTTGGTGGGGCTAGGGCTGAAAATCCTAACCCTCTAATCATGCCTTAGTTTTCTGGTGACCTACCTCCATCCTACAGCTACCCAGGGGCTTCCAGCCTTAATCAACTCATGGGCATACCAAAAAAACATCTCTTTAGAAATTCTAAGGATCTCAGGAATTGTATGTCAGGAAACAAGTCAAAGACGAAATATCTATTTTACATTATCACACATGGTGCTTGAAGAATAAGAGCAAAGAAAGATATTTGGAATTATTTAGTAGCTGAACTGATTTTTTTTCTTTTTTTTTTTTTTGGTCTTGTTTTGGGAGGAGAGAAGTTAGGGATGTGATAAGCATTTTCAGGAAGAAGGTCCTTGGTTTTTACAAAACTATCAAAAGAGTAAGAATCTACTGGTATTTATGAAATATTTTAATAGAGCCTATATTTACTACTTTGGTAAATCAAAAGCAAGTTCTTCATGAGGAAAAATATTAGGAAATGCTGTTCTAGTCCGATATTATGATGAGATTTACTAATGTCTAATTAACTCATATAATTCTCTCAAATTGACTTTTCCCATTTTATTTCACAACAGATGTCCAAAGAAGCAAGTTTTTATTATCTTTAGAGGTCATGGGTGCCTCAATATATTATATATTGATGACTAGAACCATAAAAGCATAAGAACCCTAAATAAAAATGACTCATAATAAGCTTTTATTCAGTGTTTATGTGTGTGCTGCACTTTGAAATTCCTCAGTGGTAATCTGTTCAGAATGTGTATCTACTGTGATATCATGGAAATTTAACTGTGGTCCTATTGGGGCTTGGCAAGACAGTACTTGAATGAGACTCTCCCCAGAAACATTGGCACAAAAACAAAAACATCATCCAGCTCTCTTTTTGCTGAGACACTGATAAGATCTGTTGTTTGTATGACCCTTTTTTCCATCTTTTGGTAGTACAGAATTGATATGTGAAACATTAACAATTTCCGGAAGACTGGAAGGTAGAGAAAGGGACATTAGGATTTTTTTTTAAAAGGATGTGGCCTTGTTCATATTTAAGTCTCACAGCCACAGCTACTGTCTTGGTCATTTTTGTGCTGCTGTACCAGATTAACACAGACTGGATAATTTATAATAAACAAAAATTTATTGGCTCACAGTTCTGTATGCTGGGAAGTCTAAGATTAAGAGGCTGGTATCTGTCAAGAGCCTTCTTGTTGCACCACCCCATGTCTGAAGGCTGAAGGTCAGGGTGTGGGGTGGGTGAGTGCACACACAAAAGGTATCCGAACTCGCTCTTCTGTAGGGAACCTGCTTCTGAAATAACAGCATTAATCCATTCATGAGGGCAGAGCAGTCATGGCTCAATAACTTTTCAAGGTCCCACTTCCTAATACTGTCACAGTGGAAATCAAATTTCAAACATGAGTTTTGGAGAGAACAAACATTCAAATCATAGCAGCTACAAATCCAGTTTTTTCAAGTATACTCTTTTTGAATGCATTCCTCATAGGGTTTGTTTGCCCTGTATCTTTTTCCTCAGTTTGGAAAGTGTTTGAAGGATGACCATTGGGCTGAAGCACATTCTCATCTCATATTAGTTCATACTGTCACCTTAATGGAATGATAACAGTAAGTACTTGTTCACTAGGAAAGAGTATGTGTGAGAGAAAAGGCACAAAAATGCAAAATTTCAGATTAAACCTAAAATTTGTCCCTCCTTTTGTCTGGTACATTTTAGATTTTGTGCTTTTGGGGGAAGTGTTACACATATAAGTTAAATATACAGGTATTTATAGAGGATCCTTGTGCATAGAGGTAACTGTGTTTATCTCTGCATAGATACAGATATAGTTAAGATACAGTGTTTGTATTCACTGTTTATCTAATACTTGTAATAGATAAAGCTGGAATGGTAGGTTGGGGTCCTTTTATTGTAGGACTTGTAAGGATAAAGAATATGATTGTAATTCATTATGCAGTAGATTGCCATTTAAAATTTACGAGCTTGGGAATGACATGGTTAGAGTTATAACGTAAGGCAAGTGACTTTGGAAACAGGTGAAGTGGGTTGGAGGGATGTTAAAAAGATAGATGACTGCAGAAAACCAGGTGGGAGCTAACGCTAGGTTGAACTAGGTTTGATATTGGTAACAGAAAGGACACTGTGTAGGTCAAATCCTAGAGGATTTGGCAGTTTATGGGATGAGGGAAGAGGAGGTTATTGTAATACTGGTAGCCTGGAATATCGCGAAAATTTTTCCCCTTTCATCCATTCATTCAGCATTTATTGAGCCTACTAGTGCTTTTAACAGAACAAACTGTTCAGCAGAAGGAGGAACTAATTTTAGAGTCTGGATAATAAATTGGATATTGAACCTATTGAACTTGTAGTGCTGACAAGATAGCTTTTAGAAGGTATTTTGATATTTGGTTCTAGAATTCAAGAAAGTTTGAAACTAGAGAGAGAGAGCTAGCATCCTATTAATGATACTAAGCTCATCTTTAATATACAGACAAAAACCAAAGAGCTATGTCCTCAGGAGCCACATTGATCAAATAATATCAACCTATTTGAGGATTTTCATTTAATTAAATTTGTCCAGATCCCTTTTCATAGTTGATTATTACTTCTTATTTGCAATCAATATTTTATAAATCAAAATCACAAGTATATAGTAAAAGATTAATGTATATGGACAGTTTACCATAAAACTCTCTTATGCATTTACTTTAAAATACCATTTCATTTCGACTTTTATGTTGCTTAGCCCATCAAAATGGTCATTTGGAGTTAATAAATATGTAAATTTTCACTACAACCTTTTAGAGGTTGCTAGAATTTTTATGCTGTATTGTATTATCCTATTTTCACAATTTAGACATATTTCATTTTTTCTCTTTTAGTTGAAAAACATTTGTCTCTTTACTAAACCTATCAGTGGACACTGTTAGTGTTCAGTAGCTGAAGCCTAACACAAATTATGTCCTCTCTTTAAAAAAAAAAAGTCAACAGGTTAAAGTACCACTGGCATATTTTTCAGATTTCATCAGCTTCTTCATCAGTGAAGTAAGTTGATATTAGTACAAACAATGGAGTGAAGAGGTTGACCATTTATGATTAGTGGACAAAAGGTATCAAAAAATTTCTGGCTTGGAAGACAATGTAATTTTCATTATGGTGTTACAGGTTAACATAAATTGAACAGCATCACTCATTCAGCATTTATTTTTCCCTTTTTCTATTTTTGGTATACATACTTGGAGGGATACATCTGTCATGGGAAAATTTTTATGAAGTGCTGATTTTCTGACTTGCACATAAATTCTATGTTTTAAGCAGTAGAAGCTAACAATCTTCTTTTCAAACTTTAGCATCCACAATAATTGGTGGTTTTGGTGAAACACAGATTCTGGAGTCCCCCTCTGAAGATTTGGGATGGGACCCAAGGATTGGTATTTCTAAAATGCTCTCAGATGATGCTGATGCTGCAAATCTGAGGACATTTTGAGTAGTACTGGGGTGGCACATTGTGACACTCATTCCAGAATTAGTGATTTAGAAAGCACTTCGACTTAATATGTAGAGAGAATTTAAAATCGAAATAAAATGTTTCATATTGGACAGCCCATTGTCATAAAATCTCAGCTAATGAGAATTAGGATTTCTTAATTAAAGCATTAGTTATCAATTAGATAATTAGTTAAGAAACAGATAACATATACCAATCCTGATAAAATATTATATCATTTTTCTGTATATCTTCTGTAGTATCATGAATGCTCCTATTTTTATATCAAGACAGTTTCTCAATCTTTTGTTTGTGTTAGTTTTTCTTATTCTCACTAAATGGCTTGAAAATTTAAAGAACATAAATTTATGTAACTGAAAATTTCTCCCAAGTGTAAGGAAGTTACTTAGTTCATAAAGTTATAAATAAGTGTGAAGCCATTTGAGACTAGTAAAATAACAGTTTGCTAAAACTTTGAAAATGGACACCTTTAATCGCAGAGAGATACTATCACTCTCTTAGTATTTTTAGTATTGTGACATGTTTATGGTATTTTAATTTTGGATATTTTTTGGCTTTCAATTCAGCAACGCTTTTTTTTTTTTTTTAAGAGACAGAGTCTCTGTCACCCAGGGTGTAGTGGAGTATGCTATCATAGCTCACTGCAACCTCAGACTCCTGGGTTCAAATGATCCTCCCGCCTCAGCCTCCCAAGTAGCTGGGACAACAGACACATGACACCATGCCCAGCTAATTATTTATTTATTTAGTAGAGATAGATGAGAGCCTCGCTATATTGCCCAAGCTGATCTTAAACCTCTAGCTTCAAGTGATCCTCCCACCTTTGCCTCCCAAGATGCTTGGATTACAGGCATGAGCCACCATGCTTGGCCACCACTTAACTTTTTAAAATATTTTTAAGTTATTAGAGTTGGCAGATTTACTCAAAAGTATTAAAACTATATTTCCATAAACTAGTCAATTCAGACTTTTTGCTAATTCATACTAGTTTTTTCATTAACTTTTTGTGTCTTGATTGTACTTTTTTCTCTTAATATTGGAAGAAATTTCTCATTTTTCCTTATGGCTTAGAAAGATTTGCTAAATTCCCTTTTTTAAATTTAAGCATGTCTGAAAATATATTTCTACTGAGATATGGTCAACATATAATGAAAAATTCGCAGATCTTAAGTGTTCAGTTTGGTGAGTTTTGATACCATGTAACCACCATCCTAAACAAGATACAGAACATTTTCATTCCTCCAGAAAGTTCCCTTGTACCCACTTCCTTAATTCCCAACCCTGTTTCTCACCTAGAAACCAATTTTGATTTCTATCACTGTAGATTAGATTTGCCTCAATTTGGATTTCATATCAATGTAGTCATCCACTATGTGTTCTTTTTGTTTTTCTTTTGCTTAACATAACATAATGTCTTAGATATTCATTTGTGTATTGAGTATATCATAGTTTTTTCTTTTTTATCATTGAGTAGTATTCCTTTATATGGATTTAATACAATTTGTTTATCCATTCACCTGTTGATAGACCTTTTATGTTTTATTTCTCTTAGATAGATGTCCAGGAGTGGAATTTTTAAATTATTGAGTAGATGTATGTGTAACTTTATAAGCAACTACCAAATAGTTTCCTACCAGGAGTATGTGAAAGTTCCAGTTATTCCATATTCTCACCAACATTTGATGTTACCAAGCTTTTTTATTTTAGCCAGTGTATTAGATGTGTAGTAATATCTCATTGTGATTTTAATTTGCATTTTCTTAATGACTAATAAAAAAGCTTGAGCACAGATTCATGTGCACATTGTTCATCAGTTGTCTTTGGAAAAGAGTTGGTTCAAGTTTTTCCTCTGATTTTTAGTTTGTGTTTTTATCAATTTATAGGATTTTTGTGTGTGTGTGTATTCTGGATACAAGTCTTTTGTTAGAGATTATATACAGCTGATGTTTTTCCCCAGGTTGTGGCTTTTTTATTCATTTTCTTAGTGGTGTCTTTGAGCAGAAAGTTTTAAAATTTGGTGAAGCTCAATTTATCAATTTTGTATCGTTTAAGTTATGCTTTTTGCTGTCAAAACAATCTGTGCCTACTGTACGGGGCAAAAGTGTTTTCTTGTGTTTTCTTCTAGAAGCTTTATGGTTCTGTGTTTTATATTTATGTCTATGATTCGTCCTAAATTAATTTTTATGTATGGAATGAGATAAGGATTGAGGTTTTTTTTTCCACATAGATAGATATCCAGTTGTTTCAAAACCGTTTGTTATATACTTTCCTTTCCTCATTGAATTGCTTTGTCACCTTTGTTGAAAGTCAATTGACCATACATGTTCCATTGCTCTATTTGTATGTCTTTATTCCAGTACTACAGTCTTGATTACTGTTGGGATTTTGATAGGGATTGCATTAATGTATCAGTTTAGGGAAAATGGACATGAATCTTCCCATCCACAAAAAGTGAAGTCTTATATATCTTCTATTTGGCTTATTCTAAAGTATTAATATTTCTTTTTTTATACTATTATTAATGGTAATGTCTTACAATTTCATTTTCTAATTGTTGCAAGATTTGTTGTTTTCTTAATTTTGAGTTCATTGCTTCCAAGAGACTAGGTTCTTCCAACTCTAGCAAAATGCATTTCAATTTATTCTGAAAGAAAGTGGAAGTCAGTTCAAATAGATAAACATTGCAACATTAGTTTTAGAACATACGTATTTTGTTGACTAAGGGGTGTCAGTATTTTTTCTACTTGATTGATAAATGTTGTCTTCAGAACTCCCTGTTTGTGAGATTCAGCTGGTATTTTTCTATGACTACAAGGAAGTCCATGCTATTTTTTTTAAAACGGTTGTTTCTGGTTCCTCAATTAGATATTAATAGTAAAACCTTGGAATACAGAATGCTTTTGATTCCATCTGTCTTTCATTTGATAAATGAATGAATAAAGTGGGAATAGCTTTGGGCTCTCGAGTGGGAAGGTTTGGCTAGTGGGCATTAAAGGAAATTAAGTACAAAGAGTAAAATAAACTTTGGCAACAAGAGAAAAATGACTTTGGTCTTTAGGGTGATTAATGGATGATTGAAGCTTCCTCCCACAAGAAGTCTCAGATTTAGAAATAGTAAGAAAAAAATTAACATTCACTTTGGGATCAGAAGGTCTTGAAATCTAGGATTAGGAGCCTGTTTTCCCATTGGCATTAGAGAATCATTTCAGATTTTAAAGTTGACAATGTGTATAATATTGACACCATTTTATTAATAGCTTTTGTAATTGAAACTTCTTAAGAAGTTTTAGTGTCTGTTGTATTCCAGTTTTAAACCACAGATATATTTTAATTACTTATGGTTGTGAAAACAAACTACCACAAATGTGGTGGTTTAAAACAAGGAAAATTTATTCTTTCACAGTTCTGGAGTTTCTTGCTATAAATTGCCATTTTTTTAATGGAATATACCCCTTAAATGAATGTTATGGAATGATATTGAATTCTAGTAGCACAATAGAATAACGTAAACAGCCTCAGATGGTGAGCTACTTATTTCAGATAGTAATCAGGAAAATACCAAATTAGGGAAAGAGATTGAATTGTACTTTGACTATCATAGATCTGATATGTGACTCGTAATAAAATTTAGGGACAGTTTTTAGTTTGGGGCAGCCAGTATCTAATTCCTGGTTTTTTAGGACTTTCTTGGTCAGGTTGGCACATGATTAAGCCTAACCTGTTCCATTCATTGTACCAGGTAGACTTTCTGTAGTAGCCTATTAGAAATTACCTATCTTTTAATCTTTACTCCTACTTTATAGCTAGAAGTTTAAAATGATTTCTCCAGGATCTTACTTAATGTTTGTGACATACAGAGATTAAGAGTTAACATGTAAATGTATTTTAAATGTATGCTGGCATATTTGAATATGTTACTTGTACTATAATAACATGGAATCATACCAAGCTTGTTATACAAATCTTCAATAATTGTTAGAGGAATGGGTCAGCTAGAGAACTTTAATGCAGCCAGCTCCATTTTGGCTTTGGGATATTGCTTGAATATCCCTTTTAGAGATTGCTAAAACGTATGGGAATAACTTTTATGAGCATCATTTGATAAATCATGGCCAAAGAAGAAGAAACAATAAGCCTTAGTTTTCTTTTCTTTTCTTCAGTCATTATGTTAATTAGTTGAAATATCTAAATGTTGATAACTGATAGATTTGGCATAGGAAGAGAGGTAGCTTGCCAAAGGGAAAGTGGAAGCCTAATTCTCATTGTTTGCCCTATCATCTTTCTCCCAGCATGTATGATGCTTACTAGTTCTGTGTAACCATATATCAGGATAGTTTTTGCCTTGCTAGTGAGATCTTCAGCTGTGTGAAGCTCATCATGAAAATGAATCCACTGTTGAAGGCAATGGTTCATGATATAATGAAAAACTTAAATATTTTCTGAATTCTGTATTGAGAATTGAAGTCATTTGGCTTCATGGTACTTGCCATAACTTACTGAGTGACTTTGGCCTTAGCAACTTAGATAATAAATGACATGGTACTTAAAATTTTTTGTGCTCTTTTAATGTATGTAAAACAGTCAATGAAAGAATTGAAATGATTGTACCATTAATTTATGAGTATGTGAATCAACCACATTGATGTGTCATGCAATGTGAATGTGGATATTTGCCTGTTTTGTTGTAAAAACTTGGAAGAAAAGAGTAAGAAAGAAAAAGAAAACTATACTATGTTCAAAGGAACATCCTAAGTTTACTTTTGAAATTAAAATATATTCTATAATATATTAGATAAAACTTTCAGAGTCGTTACTGGTTGAAAATTCTATGTAAACACTGAAGTGGTTCCTTATTTACTTGAGAGTAAAAAAATACATATCTGAATATCTGCTACTGTTATCCGTGGATTATTTGAATGAAATGTCTCTAAATGTAGATACTCTTTCTTCATTTGTTCATTGAGAGACTGCTGAAAAGAAAATGGCATATTGATTCTTTCAGAACTGTTAGATAAAAAGAAAAGGCAGAACCACAAAGAACATAGAAGAAAAGGAAATAAGTAGATAATTGAATTGATACTTAGTAGATTCCTATTCATAAGCTACATTTACATTAGCATCTGAGAATTGGTGGATTGGCATAAAACTTTCTGATTTTGACAAATAGTATAAAGAAATTCTTGCATATTGAAAACATGCTTAAAAATGTATTAGATTTAGAAAACTCACAGAAGAAAGATTCTTTAATGAATTATTTTCAAATATTTTGAGTTCTTTAAAGTTGTTTCTTACAAATCTGGCCCAGTTGTCAATAAAAATTTATGTTTGGGAATTTATAACTTTAAAATCTTCAGGGCTGGGGAGGAAGAGGAAACGTTTTTATATTTATAATTAGATAAATTTTCATTTTAAATGATTATAAATCCAATCTCATAAGAAAAACCCTAGTAGTACATTTTATAATGATATCTCCAGCCAAGCACATTATGTAAGGAAAACTTCATACTCTGCATAGTTTGTGCTCTTACTTTTTCATGTCCTGCTTGTCTGCACGTACTTATTTCTATTTGTGTTAGTCATCCTCTCTAGGTAAATTGTCCATGAGACCAGTGATTCCATGAGCAAATTATCCAGAAAATGCTGTCTTTGCACGTTGTGACAGATCATGTCACTGGTGAATTTATAGCTACTCCAGTGGTCTAATTAACCTGGCAGTTGTCTCCTGTGCCCAACACTGTTGTCTCATTGCCTTGGCATCCTAGTTTTCATCTTCCCATTACCTTCTCTCTTAACTAAAGCTCCAATTTATCAGTTTTTTTTTTTTACTTACCCCCACTCAACTGACTCTATTCACCACCCTCCTTATTTTTGATTGGCAGTATCATCCAGATAAACAAAGTACAGATGTACCAGCAGGAACAGTGGAGAAATGTATACAGAAGTTCATCGAAATTGATCAGGCATGGAAAATTCTAGGAAATGAAGAAACAAAAAAGGAGTATGACCTGCAGCGGCATGGTAGGTACTTGAGGTGGGGAGCCACAGCACATCAGCAACTCTTTGAAGCACAGCCTGCAGCCATTGCTGGGGAGCTTTTCCCAGCATTTGCACCAAGTTATTATTGCCGCCTTTATTCCTCCCCTCCATCGTTGTTTTTAATTACGCCCTATTCTTAGTAGTGATTATTGTGTATCCATTGAGAAGTTAACAAAACTACTAGGATGTGGCTTCTTGTGAAGCCTTGAAAGCTACTTTTTATAACTACTGAAAAATGTTTAATTATACATTCCTAATTAATATATTTTATATGTTTAAAAACTTCTTTTTGTTAAATTTAATTATGTTTTAAAATTTTAATTGTACTTTTAAGACTGTCTACTGTATAAAATGACTGTAAATGAAGATATTGTATAGGATTATAACATAAAGCACTCTCCTGTCTTTAAGCTTGTTTGAGGCTACGTTTCATGGTTATCTCCAGAATAATCTATTTCTTATGAGATTGTTATGAATGATATTTCAGGAATGCACATTACCAAGCAGTTTTAAAAGTCATTTCTTTTATGCTTTTTAGAAAATAGCTTGTTAAAACGGTGACAAGCTGTTGTGAGAAAGAAAGGGAGAAATGTAGGTCAGGTTTGTCACACATGGACTGCAGTTACACGAAGTGATAGGCTGTCTTTCAGCACTGGCCTTGGGACAGGAGTCCCTCAGCCTTCTATTTGAACCTTCAATATGTACCCCACATGCTAATGGGGGGGTCAATAATCAGTTACAGCCTGTGGGGAAAACACTCAGTTGCTCTCTCCAATAGCACATCAGGCTCAGCATTGATAGGATGTCTTGATAAAAGCTCACTGTCTCTGTAGTTGATTGTTGAATCCCCTTTCATGCCCTACACTGGCACACCAACAAACCTCACAAAAGGATTTTAAGGCTTCTGTTACTAAGGTTATGAAAGTTTGATTTGAGAAGCAAGGCTTTATTTTTAAAACACAGCATTATAGTATAAAGCCAGTGATATTTGTAGAACATTCATATTTATTTTCAGAAGCAGTTGTACCAATAAAATTAAGTATTTCTTATAGGCTATGTGTGATACCTTTGTGTGAAAAGACTTAATGAACTATTTGTTTATGTACTGGAGTATTTGTTTTTAATAGTGACTTATTCATTGTATTGATCAGCTCTAAGGCCTTTCTACTTTTTTAAAGACTGATGAGCTTTTTTTTTTTAACATTAAGAACCTGAGTATACCTTTGCAGATAATTTGCATTAATTTTCAGATATAGCTTGAATATTGGGTTCTATTTGGTACATATGTGAGCATCTTTCAAATATATTTCTTTTATAATGTTTTTGTACTTCTGGCAAAAGAATGTACAGGTGGCTTAATTTGATGATAAGCTCTATCCATAGATATATCTTTCTAACCTTAGTTCACATGATGTTTCTATGAAAGTATTAAAACTAATGCACATGAATGTGTTGTGTGTCAGAAGAAATCTATGTTCCTAAAGTGACCAAGCTCTTCTGGAGATGATTCTCTCGTGGTGTTTTTGCACATCTTTACTGGTCCTTACTATATGGGGTGCCGGTTTGCTTAAGATAAGAATAATTCACACAAAACTGTACCCTAAAGAGTGTAGGGTATGTACTTTCAATGTCACTCTGCATTTTTGCCACTCCACAGCCTGTATACTATTAAGAACATATCAGTGAAATTGACTAGAAGCCTGCTGTCTAAAGAGAAAGAGGTAGGGAGGGATCAGGAATCATAAAATATTCTCTCTTAAGAAGCTATGGGTGGGATAGACCAGAAATGGAAAGAAATAGGAAACGGGTTAAAAGTGAGCATAGAATTGCATGAAGGAAGCTTTAAGAGATATTAGAAGAACAAATAATCGACAAATTCAAGCCTTTCTCATTGTCTTTGAGAAGTCCTTGGAACTGTGGATTTCTTTTGAGCTTTGAGTCCTCGGTTTTAAGCTCTTAATGGAAGCACCTGTGGCCTACTATATCATAGGGAACTATTGGAGGTCATTGATGAGGTCACAGTGAAGTTTAGACAAACCAAATATAAAGTGAGAGTTGGGCCTGATTTGTGATTTCAGATAAATAGCTTGGAATTTATATGAGTTTGTTCTGCAAGTTTTTCAGGTGGCTCATTACTGAATTGAGCTTTTCTAGAAGGACAGTAGAAATACAACTTTTCATGACACTTTAGTACCTACCTTAGATCTAAGTACTAAATAATTTCCTTCTTTACCAGAGGCTCCAAATAGTGAAAGTACTTTGTTTCAGTTTTAAATGGAGATTGGCTTGTTGTTTAGATAAGAAAGAGAAGCATCTCATATCCAAATAAAACTTGTTCTTTTTAAACCTTTCATACCAGAGCTATTTTTCAAAAGTCTCATAATAAACCTACTTTTGTTATTTATTTTGAATACTGTTATTTTCTCTTCTTGACTCATCTTCAGTAAGTGGCTCCTCAGAAAAAGGAAATGAACTTGAACTTCTAACAGTGAGGATTTAGATATGATAGAAGTAAAACCTTTGAGAGAGATAATTTGTTAAAGACCAGGATAGGTTACCAAGAGAGAGAGACTTTGTTATAACCAGGTCAAAGCACACTTTTTTTCTGGGTCACCCCCTGGGGACATGGAAATAGCTTTGTTATACAAAACTCTTTTTGCATGTGGTGATAGTTCTTTGTAAAACTTTCTTTCCATAGGGTGTGCTTTAAGTATGTTTGTTTCCTGCTCACCATTAACTTGCAGTATAAAATAAATTTGAGCTCTGTAATACTTGGGAAGGAGGCAGGAGGAGTTTTATTGGCTGATCTTGAATACTTTCTCATATTCCACAGCTCAGAGTTGGTGCTCTGTTGTAAGAAAAGCCTCATATTGCCCACAGATATATATTTATCTAAGAGATAATTTAAAGGAGCCATTGCCATCCATATTTCTGTGCTTCTCAAAAGAAATTATCAAATGAGTACTTTATAATAAAGAGAAAGTAATAGTCCAGGGCAGATAACCTAAAGCACACACATTTTTTTTTCTCCTTCATTTCTACTTCTGTATTCTTAGTTGACATTTTAGGACAACGTTGGCCATGCTGAAGTAAAGCAAATCTAAGAAAAGGATGAGTAATAATCAGTTCCCAGAGATTGTACATTTTGAAAGCAAGTTAACTAGTGAATTTAATCAATTAGTTCCAGTTGGCATATTTACCTTACTGTTTCTAAGGATGCTTCCAAAGGCTGCCTCCAGTGTTTCCCCAAAAGGCATGTAGTTATTCATGACTAGGCTTTGCATTTCAACCAGATGAGCACTTTGGAAAACCCTTATAGGATTTATAAAATGTTCACATGAATAGTATCTGTTGAGTAGATTTGGGTGCCTTTATAAATCTTGTGGGGGAGTTTTCTCATATATAAAGCACATTAAAAACACACCAGAAGTATATCATGGGAAAATAATAGGGATCATGATTCAATAGCTTTGTAATGTGACAGTCACACAGATCTCTGATGTCTCAGTGGCTCTATAGAATGACACAGCTTATGAGTTAAGTTGCTTCTCTGTGACCTGAAGAGGAACAAACCTTCAAATAAAGTTAATTAGATTAAGTAATGTTTAAAAAATTAAGTGGATTTTATTTGGAATCCTTGCTGATATATTATTTTATATTGAGATATATCTTGGTTCCTTATTAATGAATTATTTTGGTGATGTGGAACCTTCACTCTACACAATTGACCAAGTACAAAACAGCCTGGTTCAAAGGGGGCCGGGCCAGACATTGTGAGTGTGCCTTTGCTCAAAGCTAATCAGCTACTCTCCTTAACTAGGCACAGGAGGTCATTTCTGGTGTTCTATTACACAATTCACTTGGCCCCTTTTTTAGAATAAATTTTGGGGAATGGAAGATAAGCAAATAAATCTTGGACCAAATGAGGAACATATCTTAAAATCCCACCAGGATTTATGTGTCAGATAACTAAATGTAACGTGTAATTTCTTAAAATCAGAATCCTTCCTGAAAAGCATGTTAAAGACTGATTAACTCCATAAGAAGGTAAATAATACACTTTTAAATGTAGATAATATGAATTTGGGTTAACTGTTAGGACTAATGACTTAAGGCCAGTAGATGTTTGTGCAAATTACGTCCTAAAGCTGACTCTTACAAAATACTTGAATTTGTCCATTCATGGTCATGTTAGTATTTCCATTTGATTTTAGGAATTTTAAAATTGGCTGTAAAAATTTGCTTCGGGTAAAACTCGAAGATAAGCATCAGGGGGTATGTTTTTTTGGTGACTATTTCTGAGAAAAGTAAGTATGTGAAATGATGCAGAAAATCCATCTGGACAGTCTGGGACTGGCTTTATCTTGAGAGCAAGAAGTGAGTATAGATAGAACTTTCTGTGAGAGTCCCCCTGCCTCAACTTATTTGTCACAGAAGATGACTACTCACAGTTTTTATTACTTTTACTTGAATGCAAGTAATTGTTTTTGCAATTAAAATGTATTTTAAGACCATTTCTCATTGATTTTGAGTAAAAATTTGGCTAGTTTCAAATAATGCTATAGAAAGCTATGGACAAGATTATAGTTGTAATTCTGATATATTACTTAAACACAGTTGGGAGTTCTGATTTAATAATGGAGAAGTGTAGGATTTTAGCAAGTTTTTGTTTCCAACTTTAACTTCTCTCCCAATTTCTACTTGCTTACTTGACTTAGTTGAAATCAGTGGGTCCAAAATCAGGACTTGGGTCATCTTTTTCATTGCTTGTATTTTCCCTCAGACTTGAAACCTTGGTTTCATATTACACTCTGGTTACTTCTACTTTGCTCTATTTACAACCAATGAATCAGAAATGTCAGTTGACATTTCTTCTTTTTTAATGTTTTTTTTCCTACTTGATCTTTTGATTCTCACAGCTACCACAGTAGTCCATCCCCAGATTATAACACATACCCAGATTATTTCCAAAGCTGCTAATTGGCCTTCCATTCTTTACTGCTGCCTTCTCCCACAGTCCTTTACATTTTGATTGATCTAGCTTTCTTTATTCTCACTCCTCTATTTAAGAACCTTTATATAATAACTCTACTCCCTCCCAACACAACACTTACCCATTCACCTGGAATTTAAATGGGACAGAAGCTTTTAAGCTTGCACCTGTTACTTTTTCCAACTTCATTACCTTTTGCAAACATAATGTAAATTTTCTCCTCTGGTTCAGTTAGGGGCTCCCAGACACATCTACTTATGGTGTTTATCTTTACTCAGAACCACCCTCCCATTCTGATTCTTATTCTTTGTTCAGATCCAACTCAAGTCATTCCATTTCCCCTACCCCTGGTCCCCACCATGCTCCAAAGCCTTCCCTGATATTTAATCCATCATCATTTATTTCTACCTTCTGAATTTAATTCACAAATTTAATTATTTTGAATTTTTTTTTTCTCTAGTTCCTATCTTTTTGGTTCTGTGTTTGATACTTTGGAAGGACTAAAAAACTGTATAGACTATAACTTTGATAATAATTGGTCAGTTTTAGTGGGACCTACATAGCAAAGTACATCAAACTTCATAACACTGTTTTAAGTCCAAAGTCAAGAGTTGCTGCCTTTCTATACTGTGGTACTTGAAGCTTCCCGCCACCACCCCCTCCCCCCGCCCCCACTAATAATAGATTGGTTTTTAGTAATTTTCTTATGGTCTGGTGTAGACAGTTCAACACAAGTATGAGATAGTAACAGTTAAAATAGCTGTCATTTACCAAGCACTAGGACAGTGGTAATTTTATTTTAAACATTATTTAACAACTGTGTGAGGAAGATATTAATATCTATTTCCTAGAGAGTTGAGTCTAAGGCTCAGATAGGCTAAGTAATTTGACTAAGGTCACATAGCTAGTAGTTGATGGGGGGGATTCAAAGAAAAAAAAAACTTTGAATCACTGTGCTACTCTTCCAAGTTTTATAGGTTGTACACAATGTACTATTTTCAGTTCCAAATAATCAGGGATGAGGCATTTTTGAGGTTTGGAACAAGAGGCCAGGCCTACTTCTACTGCTGCTATACCTGTTCTCTAGTGAAACAGAAGGAATTCAGTTTCCGGGTTTCACTTGGTACCTTTCAATAGCACTGAGTTTATAGCCAGTTTACAAAAGCTCTACAGTTCTTCAAGTTCATAATCTCCAAGTTTATAGTTATTCTTCAGTATGGAATTGTGACTCTTTAATTTCATCTGGGAAAAGATTATAGGGCTTTGTGACTTAATGAACAGGTTTCTAATTAAATGTTGCCTGCTTCTCAATCTCTTATCAAAGTAGAGACTTTTCCAAGAGCACAGATACGTTAAAGACAAGAAAACTGATTACTTTCAAGTTACTTCCTATATGAAAAATTTAATTACATATAGTGAAATGATTTTTAAGAATAAGGCGATTGTTTAAGTTACTTGGTTTTAAGACAGCAAGATACTACGTAAGACCTAAAGGAAAACACTGCTGTTTGCTTTTAACTTACATACACAGATGTCTTCAAGCTTTAAATAAACTTTAAGCATTTGAAATGCCATGAAAATAAATACTGTGGGTTACTTGCAAAATGAGAGCATTTGGGGGATGTGATGTTCATGTGAATAACATGACTTTGCCACACATGAATAGTATGGACAGAGCTGCAGATGGACTTGATCTTTTGGCCAGTATTGGGTTGAATAAGACTTCTAAATGTCTTGGCCGTAATGAATAAAGTTAAATTCCTCTCCCCTGTAGCTTTTTGTTGCTGTTATTTATTTTTTATTTTTACTTCTTTTTTTTTTTTTTAAATTGTAGCTACAGATAGAAAAGGTTTCCTGGGATTAGGAAGTGTAATTATTTAGACATTAAACAAAGAGTTGTTTTAGAAATTTTACTATCATTAGGAAGTTTTAAAAGACTGGAATTCCATTGTCTTGTAAGAAGTGAGAAATATTTATTGATTCCCAAATGGAGCTGAAAAAACCTTTCCTCTTTTAGAAAGCTGTGAATGACCCAGCGAGAGCTCTAGTAAGCTTTACTGAACCAAGCTGCTAATAGTTATTTAATGTTATTCTTCAGTGTGAAAGAATCTCCGTAGATTTTCCTTTTAATCTCTTTGAATTGCAGGCTCATAAACCTCTCTGATGAGTCTTGCCAGTGTTTTCTTAGATCCCACTGTTGAGACAATGGAGCCACAGAATTCTTTTACCTCTTGTTGTCAGACAAATCCAATAGAACACAAGGTCAGAAGGGCCTATACTTCTAAAGGTTGAAAGATTCTTTTTCAAGTAACCACATAAATTATTTGATTTTATCATTTTATTCCTCCAGAACTGCTCTTTTACTATAATGAACTGATTTCTGTATGTAAGTAAATTGGAAGTTTTTCTTGTCTCCATATTTAGCTAAGCTTTTGAGTACAGAACAGGGTGTGAACAGACCTTAGTGTTCCTAGATCCCTTAGAAAAAGTTGGACCCATTTACTTCAAAAGAATCAGGAGTCATGTAGTGTCATTGGACTCAAGATGGAGTACACCAAATGCCAGGCAGTGCTTTTTCTTCCAAATGGCCATGGGTTTTTTTTGTTTGGGGGTTCTCTCTCTCTGTATATATGTTTTTATTACCATTCTATAGCAAAGATTCCAGGTTTAGAATCTTGGATCTGTTTCTTTAATTCATCTCAAAGTTAGTTTATTTATCTTTTCTCAACATTTTTAATAGTGTCATGTTAACAGGAGAACTTTGAGATAAGATTTGTGTTTCTGGATACCTATTAAAATGTTTCATTACAATGAGCAAAATATTTGTAATATGTATTACTACAAAAGAAAATTAACTTACTTGCTTTGAAAATGCCATCCCTGATTAGTAGACAATTATCAAAGCTAATTACAGGGTTCCTGTGAGTTACTTTAGGGGATGGGGAAGAATTAAGTTTTCTAATTATAACCACAATGGTGGACAAGCAGAGATCATTGTTTAAAAAGAAAAAAAAAACATTGATTTGTTTGTGCTTCTTCCTTGTAATTGTAGTGGGGCTGGGTTGGGGGGGAAGGAATTTGCTGTTGCCCATCCCTGGACACCTGCCTCTCAACAAAGGATCTTGCTCACCCCCCACCGCCCACATTTAGATTTACCTTTTACTTGAATGTACCCCGTCTGCTCATTATACAGTTCTCCAGGGATCCAATTTTCCCCTGAGTTAATCACCCTGAGCCTTTTTCAGAAGTTGTTAGATTACTGACTTTCAAAGAATGCACATTTTCTTAAGAGTCTCTTTATTCCCTTAACTTTTCTTTCCTTATTTCCATTAAAAAATGTAGCCATTAGAGTCTCAACACTTTACCTTTAAAACTTTTTATTGAAGTATAACATCCATACAGAGAAGTACACAAATCTAAGTGTATGCAGCTTCATGGATTTTCACAGTGAACACACCCATTAACCGGAAGGCCCCTTGTGACTTCTTCCAGTCACCACTCACTCTCCCCTCCCCCCTAACACCCAAGGGTAATTTTGCCAGTTATATTTCATATAATGGGTAATCTTACAGTATGTTCTCTTTTGTGTCAGATACTGATTTTTAAAACCAGAATCCCCACAGAAAACTGGAATATGTGCCCTTGGTACTGAATAATCAGGTCACACTATACAGATGTTTAGACAACCACAGAACATGAGAATATTTTAATATCCTCCTTTTAACTCTGACCTTGGGCAAGGGACTAACAATTTCTGTGTTCTGTTTTCCCATTTACCATGAGATATGGTCTAAGTTACTCTTTCAACCAAGAAATAGGTAGCTACTCTAAAGTTCCTGTGCACAGAGATGAGGAAAACAAATAATGTAAAAGCTACTTTTTTGAGTAGGTAGAATAATAGAAAGGGTTGAACATGAAGTAGTAACTGTGTGAGAATAACAATAGCTTCTCAGTAGAGAAGCAGAACAATAGGAAGCTGACTTGCCTGGCAGTTATGTTTGCAAGTTATTTCTCATTTATTATTTTTAAATTAAAATGGCATAATGGACATATATGGATAGATTGTCTTTTTGTACTATTAATATATTACAAGTTAGGTTAGATTTAAAAAGTTGATTCGTCTTGTCATTATCTCTGCCTTGTCTGATTTGCTTTAATTGATTTCAAAATTACTTAAGATATATCTATAAGATACCCTGGAATATAGGCAACTTGGTTACAAACTAATTACACCTGTTATTCTCCTAAACAAGATCTGTTAAATGCCAATTACCCCTATTCCTCAAATCTAAAACAGTGTTTAATCTCCCCATCCTAGCAAGCTACCCTGATCCTTTTGAATAAGAAATTAAAACATGGTAAGATTATTTTCCCATCCATTTGACTTTTAGATAGAATTTTTTTTTAAATTAGGAATAAATCTGTACCCTGTATATAATGTCCCCATGGCTCCCATAGCACCATGACTGGCCCTGTCCCAACTGGCTCCCTCTGCTGATGTCTAGTGTTTACTTTTCTCTCCTGTCCTGTGTCTAAAGCAGGAAACAAGGGCCTCAAGCCCCATTCCCTCCCTAATTTGACAGGGAGATTGATTTGACAGGGAGATTGAAATGTTCTGTATTTTGGTTTTTTGGTTTATTTTGTTCTGAAATTAAAGTATTCAAAATAAAAAAGATGAAGTTTTATACAGAAGAAATAACTGAATAACATATAGCCAAGTATACTTTATGTAGAATGTAGAAATTAAATTGTTTTGTTTTGCTTAGAAATGACTTAGCCTGCTGTTAAAAACTTCAGTGGACATTACAAAGATGGAGGAACTATCTCTGACCACTGGCAAAGTCTTTATCCTTTGGATTTTAGGGACAGTCTAATAGACTGTTAGCACCCAGTAAATATGAAGTGGTATAATATTCAACATAACTTAATAGAAAACCATGGTGAGTTCAAAATATTGTATAATCTTTTCATCTATTTTAAAATTATGTAACTCACCAATAAATTTTGAACAGGCAGTTATTAAATATAATTAAATAGGAGGCATTCACACACAGAACAAAGAGAAGCATTCTTAGCAAGTGAACAAGAGCCTAGTGAGACAGCTAAAGAAAATTTCATTGGAGTGGGGAGTAGATTTTAATAGGTTGTTTTTTTTTTTTTTTAAAGCATTGACTTCTAGAAGAACAATACAAGCATACAGGAAATGTAGCATGCCATTAAAAAAGATAAGTGCTCCCCACCTATATTTGCCTCTTTGTCCCAAAGAACACTTGGGCATGTGTAGAGTCGATGCTTCTACTACCTGGACCACACTCTTAGTAAATTTAGGTGGAATTACAGGCTTCCTTGGACCTTCCATCTGTAGCAAAACTTTGGCCCAGGAAACAGCAATGGAACGTCAACACAATATGGTTGTGTGGTGGGGTTACTGAAATATTAAAATGATTTTCCCTTTAAGTTACTTATTATTCTGTTATAAGCCATTAAAAGTCAAATGACTGACTGATAGCCCCTTACATTTGGGTAGACCTTTATACTTTAAAGCACTTTCAGCCTGATCTCATTTGATTGGAAGAACACCTTTCTGTTAGTCTGCTTGAGCTGCTATAACAAAATGCCGTAGATGGAATAGCTTAAACAAAATGTATTTCTCACAGTTCAGGAGGCTGGAAAGTCCAAGATTGAGGTGCTGGTTGATTCAGTGTCTGATGAGGGCTCTTCTGGCTGTATAGACAGCCTCCTCCTCAGTGTGCCCTCACATGGCCTTTCTCCTGTGTGTGGAGAGCTCTTTCTCTCTTCCTCTTCTTATAAGGCCACCAGTCCTAAGGGATTAGGACCCCACTCTTACGACCTCATTTAACTTTAATTACCTCTTAAAAGCCTGTCTTCAAGTACAGTCACATTGTGGGTTAGGGCATCAACATGGGAATTATGGGGGGACACAATTCAGTCAACAGCAACCTTCATGAAGTAGGTAAGAAAGAGGTAACGCCTGTCTTAGAGATGAAAAAACCTGAATCACTTAAGGTTAAAAAAGCTAGCAAAATATCATAACTAAGGTTCAGATACAGTTATTTTTACCTAACTTCACTTTGCCTGCTTAACTACAGATATGGTTTATCTGACAAAAAATTTTCCTGTCTCTCACAAAATAGAGGTCACTAGTTGATAGCAAAGAATCATCAAAATCAACTTCTTTCTTTTGCATGTTGCATATTTATGAAAATGGGACAGATGTTGACTATTAAAGTTTATAAGGAGCAATATGTTCTAAATTTTTCAGTCAGCTGACATCAGGTAGCCTTAACACTTCTGTTAAAAGTACTAAACTAAGTTTTTAAATGGTAGGTAAATTAGAATTATAGTGACCAGGCTGGAGTTGCCTTCTCAGCATTCTTCATGGTTGCAATTAAAGTATTAAAATTAAATGTCTTGTTTTATATTTTACAGAAGATGATCTAAGAAATATGGGACCAGTAGATGCTCAAATATATCTTGAAGAAATGTCTTGGAATGAAGGTTGGAACTTTTTTTTTTCTTGACTACAGTGAAGAAAAATATTAGGAATTTTCTATTAATATAACAAGAAAAAAAAACCTCAGGATATTTGGAAATTTGAAAAAGAAGTAATAGCTTGGTTTTCCATATGTATCTGTGTTTCTGTTTGGAATATTTTTGTTTCATTCTTAGCTTTACTGATGTCTCGCTATACAACTCATTTCCAGTTGTTTTCTATCCTAATTAGATGTGAGGTGCATAAGGTTTCATAAGGGGTTTTTTGTTTGTTTCGTTTTTACTATTTTTGTTTTTGCAGTACTCTCTGAGTAGTGTGGTAAATAAAGTCAAAGAAGATACTTTTTTCCATTCTTCTTTATGTTGAGATGAATTCCTATTAGAATTTTTATTTTCTCTTTATATGGGATCATAAACTATCAGGGCAGGGCTTTTGATGTTATACTCTTCTACTTGGGGGCTTGATTTTTATTTTACTCTCACTTTTTGTTTGTCTCTTAGGAGGAAAAGAAAAATCTGTCAGTGCCCCTTGATCCATCATTCTCCCTTTTCTGTTATTAAAAATTTACAACTTAAATCTAGTTTAATTTCCCTAGTTTTGTGATAGTTCCTTGAGTTTTTCTGGTTAGACACCATCAAATTGGGAAAACATCCTTTTCTAAATGGAAGCCATAAGTACCATACTTCCTTGTTTCTCTGGGCAAACGAAGAAAATCTTACTATTTCCTTGAATTTTTATATACTCTTAACCCTATTAACTCTATTGTTCACCCTGGGGTACAAATTCCCTAAAGGTTTATAAAAATTTACTAATGAGTATGGATGGATAGAAGATAAACAGCCATCTGAAAACAACTTTTTGTTGTTTTTAATGGCAGATTCTTAACTTAGTGCTCTTAAGAAGTGAGTCACAAGCCATATTAACGGAGGGGAATGATTCTTTTTGCCTAGGGGACCATTCTGCCTCCAACCACCCAAATGAAATCCTAAAGTGGAAATTCTTATTTGCAGTGAATAATTGGAAAAGTTGAGGTTTTGTGTAACTGGGCTCCCACTGGTGGTGATAGTCTCCTAAGAGTGAATAGGAAGAGCTGCTGTGAAAACAATACACTAGCGACACAGGCTGTCACTGCTAGTTTGAGGAAAGGACTGACTAGAACATGTAATTTTTCAGGGAGACCTGCCAAACTAAATATATTTCTCAAAAGTATAGTTTATCTCCTTATCAATCAGTATGTATTTGTGTGTTTATATGTATTTAACTTCTTAATTAAACAAATTCATTCTTGCTGTAGTTGATATGGCTGATATATTTAGTAACGAGTCCTTAAAATGTAAAAATAGTGAAAACTGGTTTTTATAATTTTTCCTTTATTAAACTTTTAAAAATAAAGTTAATAATTTTAAGATTTTATTTTAAATTAAGAATATGGATTGGTGTTTCAAGCATCTGTTCAGTCAGTAAATACGTGGGCTTTCTGATACAAGTGGAAATGCTAACATGTTAAAGGAAACGTACAACATGAAATCATCAAAAGTTATCATAAATGTGTTAATGTCCCCGGGACTCCCTAAAGTAAACCTGACAGTAAAGAAGATATAGAAGATCCCAACCATAGTCAATGAATCAGTTATAAGCAGACACAGTTAATCTTAAAAGTACAGAATACCCAAAGATACTTATTTAGATTAAGGGTTTTTATAATTGTAAAGGTGGAAATAATCCTTATCTTCATGAGAGAAAATACTGAGAACAGCTAAACGAAGCCATTATTCTTGCAGAAATATTTTAAAACTAACTACAGATGTTTTGAACGAAAATTTTTTTTGCAGTTGAAAAGAGCAGTTTTGGCAGAGGAAGTTAAATAAAAAGTGTAATCAAATGGGCAAGAAAAAATTGTTTAAAGATTCCTTCAGGATCATTTTCAGAATAGCCTTGGAAGGTGAAGATCCAGAACAGGAAAAAAGTTGATGAAACCTTACATTGTAGACATAGCCAAATTGTCAGCTGCTTGATCAAAGGACAGTACATTTTATTATGCTTAAAAGGCATGCGTGAACTGTTGAGGGATTGAAGCTAACCTTACAGTTAGTCTCTCATATAACTTGATCATTTTGTTGGTCTTCATTCAGTGTATCTAAAATGATGATTTCTGTAAAAATATTAGTTTGTTAAAAGCTTGATGGTAAAATAATAATAGAAGAAGAAATTTTAACAAGATATGAATTTTTAGTGAGCATTATTAACATTTGGAGTCATCTATGACAAAACTCCACAGTAGCCCATGGTGTCCTCAGTGTCATTTACCAAGCACATGTCACCTCAGATTGTTTCTCACTGTTCACTGAGGTGGTAAAAAACAAGAAGGGTAGAGTAAGCTTAAGGAAAATCGATGGTTAGAATATGTACACTTTTAGGCAATTTAATAATAAAACAATTCACTTTGAAAACATACTCTAGTATGTGTAAGTTGGCTTAGGAAAAATGTTTGTATTTTGAATTCAAGATTAAATTATTTTTCATTATAGATAGAGAAAGAAGGCATTGTGAAGAATAAAAAGCAGGATTAGGTGAATGAATTCATGTTTTCCTTACTGAATAAGAAAACCAAAGTTGGCTTATTTATTTGCTAATTTTTCCAAGGCTAAATTTGATAGAAAGCAAGTATAAGGCAGTTGAAATTTTCTTTTTCTTCTTATTACTATATATAATAAGATCTAAATATTAATCGAGTTTGAGAACCAAATGAAGATATTTGTAGGAAATCATGAGTTCTTTGATAAAAACTTCTTATCTCTGATAAAAAATTATGATAGATTATGATAGTGGTAAAATAGATGATGTGATTGATAAGTTGTTTTTCTTTCACAGTCACTTCTCAGAGACAGTAAATGACCAGTGGATCAGAGATTCTTTCAAAGGACAAAAGAATTTCAACTTCCTAGGAAGATAATAGACTTAAAATTCCCACCATTAGAGTCTAAATGTTACACCATATTGCCTCCTTTGGGCATCTCACTTCAGTATTTTCTTGTTGGTTCATATATCATTCGTAAACACCAAACAAACAAATACACACACACACACACACACACACACCCCACAGGGACGGGAGAACCCATAGTGTTATGTTTATATATATAAGTCAGGATTCTTGAAATTGCATGATACCAGAACAGAAAGTATCCAGATGTTGAACTTGACAAATAGTCAAGTTAGCAGAGTTTTCTGTAAAGGACAGACTCCAGGCAAAAGCATAATGTTCCTTAACGGTGGACAAGTAGGGGTGTTTTTCTTTTTCCTTTACTGTAATGTTTTAGACAAATACATTGTTGAGAAAAATGTGAAATTTACATGAATCCTAAGAAAACAGAAAACTTCCAAATGAATTTCATAAGTTGCTTCAGACCATTCCCTCTCCCCACGAAATCTTTGGACTATTGATTCATAGCTTGTTCATCTCCTCTAAAATGATTCTTTGGTAGATAATTTTTAGAAGCCCTGCCCCTCTGCAAGAATTTTTTTTCCAATTCTCCTTTAAATACTTTTTATCTTTTTTGAGCTTCTTTCTTTCATTTTGCAATTTCTGTGGAATGAACTTTGCATTTTTAAGGGTGTTAGTGAAATAGTTACTTGTGTTTGAAGCATTATTTTGTTTTCTTTGCAGATGATCACTCTTTTTCTCTGAGTTGCCGATGTGGTGGAAAATACAGTGTTTCCAAGGATGAAGCAGAAGAAGTTAACTTGATTTCTTGTGATACATGTTCACTAATTGTAGAAGTCCTTCATTAAAACTAAAAATTGTTCACTACTGGGAATCATTTAACTTTGTATTCAGACATGATGAGGAGAGGCCTTTGGGCTTTGTCGATTCAAGGAAATGTATTTTTTTTTTTTGTCAGCCCTACTATAATATTTGTAAAGAAAATATAAGATTGTCAGGCAGAGACCACCTTAGATTAATAGAAAATTAATTTAGTTATTTATATGTATTAATATTTACAGGTTGCCACAAAATGGACTTGAATTATAAATTGTATTTAGTGAAAATTCCCATGTAAGAACTTACTATTTCCAACTCATGGAGGAGCAAGAGAAAAAAAAAAAAGATATTAGAAAGAGAAAAATAAATCAAAAAAGAAAAAAAAACAAAGAACTTATTATTATTTCATTTTTCCTTGATACAAAATAAGAATTTTCTGTTTCCTAACGAGCATATCTCCTCTTTTAGTGGGTAGCAGTATCATCATATTCCTTTATCGTTACTAAGTTTCTGATCTAACAGATGTTTCTAGATGCTAAATTTATAGGGGTGTTGTACATCTATCTCAAATTGTAGGGTCATTAGAATTAAATTAGAATCTCTTGTGAATAATGTAAGGTCAGTGGTTCCATAATGAAGAAGGCTCAAAGTGGATATTGATGAGGTTATTTCAGAGTTAACAGAGCAGAAAGAAAGATAGCTTTTGAGTCAGAAGACTTGACTCCAGTCTTTGCGCTATATTTTCAAAGTTCGTGAACACTGTCATATCCAACTTTAAATGTAATTTAGGAAATGGAAGCTTTTTAAAAAAATGAAATTGGTACATTGCTTTTATTAAGATATAGCATTAATGCGTACACTTATGAATAAATGGTATGGGATGATTAAATGTAATTATATAATGTATTATTGACTATAGCAGACTACAGATGGCATATTCCTTAAAGATTTATTTTTTTATGATTCAATATTCCACATACAGTATAAGTCAGAACTCATTTAAAGCCCAGGGACGCTTTATGGCAATGGTCCCCAACCTTTTTGGCACTACAGACTGGTTTCATGGAGGACAGTTTTCCCACAGATGCTGCGGGGGGGGGGGGGGGGGGGGGGAGCTTCGGGCTGATTCAGGCGCATTACATTTATTGTGCAGCTAAACCTCTCTGCTAATGATAATCTGTATTTGCAGCTGCTCCCCAGCACTAGTGCCACTGCCTCAGCTCCACCTCAGATCAGGCATTAGAATCTCATAAGGAGCTCACAACCTAGATCCCTCAAATGTGCAGTTTACACTAAAGTTTGTGCTCCTATGAGACTCTCTAATGCCCCTGCTGATATGACAGCAGGCGGAGCTTATGTGGTGATGCGAGTGATGGGGAGTAGCTGTAAATACAGAAGAAGCTTCACTCGCTTGTCTGCCACTCACCCTCTGCTGTGCAGCTTGGATCCTAACAGGCCATAAACTGCTACCAGTCTGTGGCCTGGGGGTTGGGGACCACAGCTTTACAGGATCACTGAAACATTTTTACTTCAAGTGAGTGGGCTAAGCATGTAACTTAGCAGTTTTTTAAGTCTAAGTCTAACTCTTGGCATTGTTAGATTGGATTTATAAATAAAAAAGAGTTACTACTCTGACTTTTGTAACTGTAGCTGAAGTATGAGGCATACTTTAGAAGAGTAGATTATTTTCATTATACCTCTTAAAGAATTCAAAAGTGAGGTAGTCATCCAGGTCCCCCCTCCCACAAATATTTTGAACTAATGTAGCTCGCACAGTGTGTTGCTTATTTTTTACATTTAACAATTAAAAATAACTAAAAATGAATAGCAAATAGTTTATTAAGTACATGGTTTCAACGGCAGTAATAAATTCACTTGAACAGGAGACAATAATCAAGTCATAAAAATATATTTTTGCTAATCATCAGAAAATCTCTGGCCATTAGGGCTGTCACGTAGAAATCCAAAATCACTCAGAGGCCAAATCTGTAAAATAAAAATGTGGTTGTAGACAATTAATGAAAGTAATGTTATATCATCATCATATTCCTTTTTTCTATTCATCCCTTTTCTCTGTCATATATTAAAACACTTTGTCCTTGTCAGTCAAGAATAAAATTATCTGCATCAAAATAAGACTTTAGAAAATCAACTTCTATGCATATATATATTTAAACTCTAAAGTTTGGAACATTCAAATATTACATAAGAAACTATATGTGTTCATTTAGTGTATGAATATATATGTATGAATATATGAATGTCTGTGTTTGACTACCCTCTCATAAGAGTGAATTATACACCTTCAACTTAGAAGTGTTTAGGTTTTAAGTACCTGAATGTGGCATCTGTTTAAATGTAAAGAATCCTATAAATTATCCAACAGTCCCATGTATTTATGTCAGTTTTTCTCCGTACTGCTTGTGATAAAAAGGAGGAGCCAGTGAAAACAATAACCTTCCCTAAGAATCATGCATTCACTGTAACCACATAAGTCCATGACTCACTGTACTTAACTGGGGTATCCCTGCATTACAGGTAGTTTGAACCTAGACTGCAGTTCTGCACATACTTATTAAAATATCCCCAGGGTATGAAGATGATTGTAGAAATTGTAAAAGAATTTGATTTTTGGAAATTCAAATTAAAGGTTTCTTAGGGTATAGCTAAGGTAGTTTACACTTTATTATTATCCCTAGGGGAGCTGAAGGAAGGGGGGGAATAGTGTTTTGAATATAACTATTAAAGACCACCATGTTCATAAAATGTAGTCAGTGCAACAGTTAAGTGAACTGACAGCCTGAAAATTTCAAAGTTCATTTTGAGAGAAACTTTTTTTTTCAAGCTCAGAGAATAAGGCCTACACTTTAAGCATAAAATGGTACCTTAAAGAAGATTCGTCCTCTTATTAGTCCATATGGAATAGGTCCATAGTACCTTGAATCTGTAGAATTCTGTAGATTATCACCTTCTAACCAAACATGACCTGTTGGCACCTAGAATTAGAGAAGAAAAGCAGCCCCTTTAAAAAAGATAAAACCTAATTTGGGTACTATAATTTACAAGCATGTCATTTAGAGGTAGGGGTAAATGTAAATACCCCTTTTATCAGATAATACAAATTCTAAGATTTGCATTTTTGCCTTTATTTCTTGCATAATAAAATAATTTTTACTAAATATCCAAGGTTTCAACTTTTTAAAAGACCTATCTTTTTTTGTCATGTGGTTCCCAAACATTAATTTGTTATACAAACCCCAAAATGAGGTTATAAGAGACCAAAACAGTGTGACAGGGTCATTAATTTAATAGACTTCAAAAGAGGTCATTAGGATGCTGACTGAAAATGTGCCCTTACGTCTCAGTAACAGCATAAGCAGGGCAGGCACTCACTCAGCAACATCCTGGGGCCAATACCAAGGCCAGACCTATTAGAATGCTCATGATGAACTAAATGGTAATTGATTGTGACATCAATTACAAATAATCTCATCATTTTATTGGAGTGGGCTTGTCAGAATTCTAATTAAGATCCCTGTTCTGCCTTTGTACAGGCCATATCTTCAATGCATTATACTTTGATAATGACCACGAAGAACCAGAAGGACCTATTATAAAATCATCAGTTGTAAAATTAATGATGGTGACCTTCTACTAAGTGAAAAGACCCTATCTTCTATATGTCCTATATAGTAACTGGTAAATAAGTTTTAAGTTTTTGCTCAGTGACAACCATAAGCATATTTAGAACACATTATTTTCTAATAAAGCATTCTACAATATGAGATATCTTTGCCCACTAATATCTGTTCAGCATAAACTTAAAAAATTACTCTCCAGCAATCTTTAAAATTGCTCTTTAGAAGTTTTTATTTTACAGTTTTGTTACCCAAGAAAGTTGAATTATTGACCAGAGCAAAATGATCTATTGGGAAATAATTTATTTTCACTATCCTTTTTGCTTGGGAATCTTACATGAAGAAAAATATCCCTATTTGGGTTTAATAACAGAGACTGTAATTTTTTAAATGCCACAGATTATTTTTCTGAAAATTTCATACAAAAATGTAAAATTTCAGTTTTACTTTGTATTATATGTAAGAGATTATGCAATTCTGGAATGTCTTATATCATGTAGAAATACTTGCCAAAAACCTTCAAGTTAACTCCATTTAGATACACTTAAATGTTAAATCTATTTATAGAAAAAGGACATAAGTTTACTGATTAGAATGTCAGATAGTATAAGATCACTCACTTTTATTAGTGGAAGTAGTTATATTTAATAAGTCCTAGGGACAATAGCAAGGTTACTTCCTACCAATATAATAAAATTGATGAATGTGCAGTAAGGCTAAGACTGCTACAGTAGAAAAATTACATCTCAGGTAATAAAAGGAAGGAAGAACAAAGTAATGAATTTGGAAAAGCCATATGTAATTAACAGATTATGAAGTATTACTCTGACAAAAGCTGTAAGGTGAAGAAGATCTTTAATGTTTATCCATAGTTTCTCCTTGAAATGTTTCTGAAATCTAAAGATAGGTAATATATATAAATAAATGAAATCATGAAGTTAGGGGCACCAGTAAGAGCAAAAGAAGAATATTCTACAAACTAATAAGGCAACATACCAACAATCTAGGGAGATCTTTGCCTGTCCCACTGACCACAGACCAGGACCCATGTTTATACATTCTAACTCTATGAAGCTTTCCCTAAACTTGTCCTCTCGTACCAAATTCTCTGTTTAGAGCACTTACCATATAAAGTCAGCATTGCTTAGGGCCCTAGATACAACATCTTTTTACCTGCTTGGCTCTTCTGTAAGTCTTTACTATTTTATAACAGAATAAGGCAATAAACAGCAATGTCATGATTTTAATTCATTTTTTGAGAATGTTACTTTTAGTACCATTGTTACTAGATTTTTGCCAATTTGGTGAAAAATGGTACATCAGTGTCTTCATTTCCTTTGTCTTATTATGAGTGAGGCTGAATCTCCTTTCATATGTTCAAAAGCCATATATAATTCCTTTTCTGTGGTACATTTTTGCATATCTTTTGCCATATCTATTGGATTGATGATCTCTTTTTTTCCTCATTTCATAATCGCTCTTTAAATATTAGGCAGGGTGTGGTAAGTGGCTCATACCCGTGGTCCCAGGACTTTGGGAGGCCAAGGCAGGAGGATGGCTTGAAGTTTAGGAGTTTGAGATCAGCCTGGGCAAACAGGGCAAGACTCTGTCTCTTTAAAAAAAAAAAAAAAAAAATTAGGGAGATTATCCCTTTGTGATACAAATGGCAAATGTTGCCAATTTGTCATTTCTCTTATCATCTTTGCTTTTTATATCTTCTAAATTTTGAGTCATAGTTAGGCTTTCGTGGTCTCATTTTCTACATTTAACTATTTTATTTTTTTGGAATACATTCTGACAGATGGTATAAGGTTTGGAATGTTTTAAATTTTTGTGAATTTAATAGCTAATTTAGTGTGCCTTGGTGATATTTTTCTCTTCATTTATTTGATTATTGGCAAGATAGAACATTATTCTCTGCATGTTTTCTGATTGTATTGCATCTTACATTAATAGTATGTACCTACTTTTGTGTATATTAACCTTTGGGATCTTGATTTTCTTATCTACCTGCAAATGTTCCTCATATAATACAGACAGGGTTTATATATTTATTACAAATATTTTTCCCAGCCTACTTTTATCTTTATATTTATGTTCCACACAGTTTTATTGTTTATATATTAAATATTTATTATACCTATATCCTTTTTTGTGATTTTAATTATTTAAAGTACCTAAACCAAAATTGGAACTCAAATAGTTGCTGACAATTAAATACTTACAAGGAACAGTTGTAATTAGCTAGGTCTCTTTTGTGACAGAGATGACCCGAGTTTCTTCCAAATTAGTGAAATAAAATGATGAAGTATTTATCTTTGGGGTAATAAAATTAACAACTACAGAAAGGAATTTTGTAAAAGAAACCCAGAACATATCACTAGGAGCCTTTTATTTGATACTTAACCTGTGAAGTACTGTTACTGTTATTTAGTAGAGGAAAAAGAAATAGATTCAAATATGTGACAAGCTAACTTGTAAATGACTGCGATTAGCAGTACAGTCACCAGATCTCTACATGACTAAAATGTTAGTCGAGCCAAGAACTCACTTATTTAAACAAAGTACCACACATTTTTGTGGTATGAAATGCAAAACCTGACTTTTCTGGTATGAACTGATGCAAGGAGTGATGCAACTGTGTTTTGAGTTAGAAAGGAAATTTTTGTTCTGCTTCTTGCATCAGAACAAAAATTTCCTTTCTAACTCAAAACACAATTATTGTGTGTTAAATTAACCAACTAGTTATTACTAAATTGAAAATTCAAACCACGTGAGAGAAAAAAGTTCTATAGTAATAAAATATAAATAGGATAAAATAGATTAAAATGTATTTATTTTTTAAAAAGCTATGATAATTTTACAACTAATGCTGAAAAGCACTCCAATAAACACCTTTATAATGTTTTGCAAATGGCCAAAAATGGAAATCCCTAATTCCATGTCTTTGTGCATACATAACTTCTCATAATCAAAAATTTTAAGATTATTTTTTAACACTCTCATAAATCTGCTATACCATCTTGAGTGAACGCATGAGACCAAATAAGAATATATGAGTATGTGTTTCCAATGAATGCCACAAAGAAATTGTTTTTACTTTTACTCAAACCTGAATTTTCCCCGTGTCTTGGACATAGCTAACTTTAGGGCTAAATTTTAAAGCATTTAAAGAACCCTTAAATCATTCTTGTTTTTCCTTTCTACGTCAGAGGTTTACTTCCTGATCTATGATAAAACCTAATCTCAAGGCTGGACAAAAGAATCAATCCTCTAGTTCTCAGCTATATTTACTGAGGTCTAGTTAAGTGCTTCCTTTTTAGTACAAGCAACAAATGTAATTGCCTCATGGCTTGTGGGTGTCCATTTAACAAAAGAGGTTTTTGTGAGGCAACCCACAGGTGTTACCTTTCTTGATTCAAGTGAATCTGATGAAAGAGTCCACAATATCAAATAACACATTTACTAAACTGTAATCAAACTCATTTATGTGATGAAGCAAAGAACAAATTTCTAATTTGTTTGATGAAGCAAAGAACAAATTTTGGATCAAACTTTGTAATTAGGAAAAGTTCTGATTAAAAAGTAAGATATTTGTAAGTTTGATTTTTCAAAAGTTTCAAAAAACAGAAAATCCTAAGAACAGATTGATTTTTTAACTAACCCTTTATTAACCACATATTTTATAGTTTACAACCAACAAAGGTAGGGTGTACATTTGCCCTACCTATTGCTCATGCTTCTTTAATGGTCCTTCTAAAATGACTACAAAAGGAAACAATAGTCATTAAAGCAATAAACAAAAATCATAAAAGGAGAGTCTCGAGCAAGGTTTTTAGAATCCTTTCTTTTACTTGATTATTTTTTCCTTTTCCTGTAATGTAGAAGAAAAATAGAGGCATACACATTTTACAAAAGCAATCGCATAAAATCTTTTTGGTAAAAGCATATGGGAATTGTATACCATTCCCAATGATATACCATTGAATGATATATCAATGGCACTTTAGTCTCAAGATTTCATTCTGCACATATATTTTAAAGATTTTGCTTTATGTCCAATGGAATAATCAGTAAAATATAAGATGCAGAATTTCCTTTTTTCTTTGAAAAAAGTCCCTATGATGAATATACATTCATATGTCATTTTAGTCCAAGTAATACTCGTATAATTGTTTTTTATTTTACCATCTTCCAAGTGAGCAGTATCAATTCAAATTACTATCCACTGTGTGGCTAATATGTACTCTGTTTAATTATGACTTATATAACCAAAATGTGGCCACAATAAGACTCTATGCATACTTACTACCAGAGTGAATATTTAGAAAATGAAATAATTTATTACTCTATGCACACATAGTACTAGAGAGAATATTTGGAAAGTGAAATAATTTATTAATATTGTTCTAAAAGGACTTTATAAAACCCAGTATTTGTTTGATTCAAGTAACAGCAAAATTAGAAATATCAGTAAAAATAAATGTTGGCATTTATCCTTCCTGTAAACATCAGCAGAGCTATAAACAAAAACATACATGTAAAAAAGTGAAGAATTAAATCCCCTGAGACACAATAAATTAGAATAGCTTTTTAGAACACGATGAAAAAAACATTGTTAATTTAAAAAAAATGGGAGTATCTCAAGTACCAGTAATGGGTATGTCTGAAAGCAAACTCAAAAATAGTTTCACTAATATTCTGTCTTTATTGACATTCTCCTTGCCCTAACTTCTTACCCACATGCTGTCTACTTGAGCTAATTAAGGCAGTAGAATATCTGGAGCCATGATGGAAGTACTCCCAAAATGCTAGATGCATGACAAAGGGATTGCATTTATAAGGACCAGGCACAGAATAGTTAATACACTGATTATTTTAATGGGCACCATTTTCTATGCAGTCCTGCTTCTTTTTCTCTCTATTTAAATTCTGCCTTATAACTATCCTTTCCACATAATTCCCGGGGATTGCTGTTGCCCTTCCCTACTTAAAAATGGTGCCACTTTAGGTTCATAACCAGTCATCACCAACAGAAATCTAAACAAAAGTTTCAGTAAGCTACACCTACAGCACTGGGGCTCAAGTAGGCTTTTTTTACTACCATGTTCTCTTTCATTATTGAGCATCTCCTGCTGAGTAGGTTTAAAGCTTAGTCTAAGACTTGACTTGCTCATTCTCATAGCTATTACAAGCTAAGCTCCTTCATCTTCTCCCTAAGCACTCAATACGTCCATCTATCCTGAATAATAATCTCTGATGGGTTGTTTAGGATAGTGGTTAAAGACACAGTCCACACAGTCATAATCATGAGTTCCAAATGCAACGCTACAACCTACTAGTTAAGCACCTTGGACAAGTTATTTAAACCTTATGTATACAACTAAGACTAATAGATACCTTACAGAAATATTGTGGGAACCAAATGAAGTAACACAAGGCTTTTGGCACCAAGTAACCACTCAGTAAGAGGACTTACTGGCAGTTGCCACAGCTGCCAGTATAAATGATGCCTGCTGGGCTTGCTTTGTTCCTAATTTCCTAAGCAGTCTACCCAGTTCTCTGCAAAATGAACTGTGCTTTGCAATTTTACTTTGATTATGTTTTTGGTTATTTTCTTTTACACTGTATTCAGTTATCTGGTGATACCCAAGTCTTTGAATTGAATCCAATATAATTAAAAATGTACAGTAATTCAGTAATTGTGAATAAGTGCCATATTAAATATGCTAGCTGATTTAATTTGATTTTCAAGATCAAATCATCCTAGGTTAATAGTAAACACTAACATTTTCATACTTTCAACAGGCATCTTCATCAAGCAATGTTTATTAGATAGCAAATGCTTAGGCCCTTCCTTATGAAGCATCCGCTTCTTCAGAACCATTTACCAACTAGTCAGAAGGCAGAGGAAGTGAAAGAGGATTGGGAATGAATCCAATATATAGGCCATTCTATCCAAGCCACTCAATATTAATGTCTCAGTCTTTTACTTTTAACTTCTTTTTGGTCTATTTGGTATTAGTATTTAAAAGAAACATTTTATATCCTCATTCTAAGAATACCTCTGCATTTTCACTTTAATACAGCCTGATCTACACCCTTGTTCTAATATTCCAGAAGATGAGCTGAACTTAACACAATATAATGTATTTCAAAGTATAGTAGAATATAGTTGTAAGTATTAAAATAATGAGTTTTCTCATGCTTTCAGAAAGAGTTCTAAATAGTTGCTAAATCAGATGCATACTGTATACAATAAGTACTGATATGTTTCCACCATAAAGTTTTATTCCTGGCACCTCACATAATTCTTACCAAAGTCCAAACTCATTCCTATATGGATTTATTGCTACAGCTGAATCTCTGTAGCTTTTTTCAATTTCTACTTGTCCCTATGCATAACTGCTTCATAAAGAAATAGGCTAGAAAACAGATTTATATCTGAAATGATATTAGAAATAGAAGGTCACCAGAAGAAAGAGCCTATACTTCAAAAAAAGAAATTATTAAAATTAAATATGTAGATCTTTTTGTACTTGATGTTACTAATGCATTTTTTTTTAAAAAAAGGAATTGTTGCATATTTTTCTTTGACAGACACTTCTCCTACTTGTGTTTTATTCATCAAAACACAACTCTAATGTTCCAAACCCTGCAAATTATTTAGAATAAAATCTAGCTTTGTGAATAAAAAATTGCAAATTAGGCAGGTGGATGACAGGTGACTTTTTTTTGTGATGACGCCTGATACAAAGAGAGTAGCTGAAGATCTTTTAAAAGTAAGATTGATCTAGATCTGAGAGCATCAAAACATTGTTTTGACTAAGAGATCATGAAAACATACTGTGTGGACATCAAGGAGGAATAGCAAAGCACCCAGATGTCATTTTGGGAAAGCAGTGTTTTTTTGGCTTTTTTTTTTTTTTTTGCCACTTGCTATAATAATTTAATTGCTATAGTATTAATTTAAAATACAGTTGATATTAGTATTGATACTAGTAGATAGCTACACTTGTCCAAAATTGAATATATCTTCTGTTCATTTCCCAAACTAACATTTTCACCTTGCCCCTATTTTATTGTACCACCTACTCCTATTACAAAAGCTAAAAACTTGGGTGTCATTTTTAAGCCCTGCAATTCTCTTTCTTCCAACATCCAATCTTGTCTAGATACTTCCTTAATCTTTCTGCAATCTTCATACTTCTTTCCATTCTCAATGTTATTGTCTATTAACTGGTCTCCCTGCCTCCAGGCTCCTTCCTCCTTCCCTCCCTCATCTCTTCCTCCTTGCCCCCTCCCTCCATTCCTCCCATTCTTCATTTTCATTATTTCAGAAAGTTCTATTGGCACTGCTGGAGGCAAGGACTTGATCTACCCAAACATGATGGTGCTGACCCTCAATAAATGTTTGTGGAATTAAGGAATACATGCATAGATAAAAAAAGGAAATCTGAGGGATGAATGTCTGGCAAATTGTGCCTACCACGATAGCCTCCTGAAAGCCATTTAAGTCTTCTTTCCCATCCTATCCCTCTGTCCTCCCTCCCAAGTCCAGTGGTCTGGCTGTCACTGAGGCAGCCTCATTAAGAAAGATGCATGAATGCTGGGATTGGCTTGGGGTCAGAAGTCCGTATCAGTCCATGTTCCTACACCTACTTTGACTTTCCTTACATAGAGAAGTCAGGTCTCTTCAGATGGCAGGTTTCTCTAATTCTTCCTGATTTAGAGATTCATAAACAATGTATAGGAAGTAGATGAGAATATTAAATTGCATCTGAGAATTTTAAATTATTCACCTATAGTTGTAAGTACCTTGTTAAAAATACTGCTTAGTATCCTTTCCCTGTTGGCTCTGCATGTGTGTTTGTGGAGATGCGAGCACTGGCTGTGCCATACTAAGTGATTTGTACATTTTCTTAAAGTAGCTATGAAAATTCTAACCCAGGAGGAAAACACTCTCACATCTAGATTGGCAGTGTAATAACTTGTAATACCAATAATTTCCGGCTAATGTCATTTTATAACATGCATACCTGCTTTTATATATGTTACTTCTCTTTTCCACTCTTATTTTAGGTAGAGTGAGAATATTTTTTAGAGTAATATTAAGCTATTCACAGAAACTTGTCAAATTTTAATTATCCAAAGTATAACATAAGAACTTCATTTAGTTGCTCATTCCAAAAGACATCTGAACATATTCCACCTAATCAACAGCAGCTTTTCCAACAGACTTAGATGACTGTTACCAGATTAGGAAGCCATGTGATACCTGAAATATTAATATATTCTCTTTAGTACCAAAAGAGTTCGGAGTCTGGTTCAGATGCTTACATAGAGCAACAGTGTTAACAATTTTAATCTTTCTTAATTTCTCTCAATTACTTTAAGGCAATTTTAAAGCATAGAGGTCCCAAATAACTTGAAGATAAAAATACATATAATATTTACAATTCACTGAATTGCATACTGCCTCTAGATTTGCACCAATGGCACTGACTTTCTAACTTAGAGTGATTAAAATATTATTAGGTGAGCAACATGAATAATTCACGAGCAACATGAATAAATTTCAGGACAACCTGCTTCTCTTTCAGGAGAAACACTGATCTTCATATAGACATATTTTCAAACATAAAAATAAAATATATTGCTACAAGATAAAATTCTTATAAACTATATATTATTGTTAAACTAAGCACAAATTATTCTGAAAATGTTCACATAACACATCAGAAAATGCTTAAGCTGAGGGGCCTCAAAGATGATTCTTTAGTGAATAAAAACACCTTAGACTTGTAAATACTAAGTCAAATTTATCTTCAGAATTGTGTTAGCTATAGGATGAAAAAGTCACGTCATCTCCGCAGTGAACTTCACTTTAGCAAAAGAGTAAACATATTTCCTCCACATCAGCTGCAATCAAGGCATTAGCAGTATGCCATGATTGATTATCCTGGGAGCCGTTGCTGAGAAATGGATGTGTAGCACAGGTTTTTATCACTATAGTCTGCAAAAAACAAGTCCCTTGTTTAGATATCCTAGTTGTAATAAGTGACATTATTAGGTAGTTCTTCTATTTAAATGACATAAGGATTTAGTATATCAGCAGCTTATAATACACAAGCCTTTCAGTCTGATGATTCCTCTCCCTACAGAGAAGTACTTTTTTCTGTTTATAATACAAGTGGTAATAGAAGACCAGATGGTTGTGACTTTTTGCTAAGGTAAATGACATTTAAACAAACAGAAAAACAGCTTTAGGATATTCAGGGATTGGAACTATAACCTAAATACACAGTACACATTAAAGGACTATTAGTGTTAACTATATAACATGACCATTTTATAATGCTAATTAGGGAGATTGTTTTCCAGATTGTCAGTTTTATTTAAATATTTTCTAATATACAGTAAAACGGCTTTATTACTGCCATATTGTTGCATTTCCAGTTTTTATTAATAAAAACACTACACCAGCAGTGTATCCTGAAAACATTTAATCAGTTCTTTCTGAAGGGTAAAATTGTCTCCATTTCTTACATTTCTGCCAACAATAATGGTATTGTTATTAATATATTCTATAATTCACAAAGAAAAATGTAAGAAATACTACATTCCTTATTCAGCTACCATCACTGTGCCGTGGTTGTAGACTATCATTTGGTGAACAGCATTTCACCTTTTGTGTACAATACTGGAATCTGTGTTATCAATGACATCCAGAAACCTTTACATAGCTTGATATTTCTGGTAGTGCTAGAAGAAAAGTAAAACATAATTTTTCTAATAAGTACAGATCTGCTTCCTTTAACAACAGTGAAAGATTGCTATGCTTTAACCACAGGAATACTGGAATCTCCATAATCATATTCTATTAATATGTCTATTTCCATTACAAGGTAGCTGTTATAGTTACGAAACTAAAACTCAATAAATAAAGTTTTAATTGTTTGAAAGATTCCAAAAATGATTCTTCATTTTACAATGAACAACCACTGAAAAGCAGAAGTTTTCACTTAAAGGAGATGTTTATAAACCACAGGTAACAACTTTACCCATCATTAATTTGTCAACCAATAAAAGGATCAAAAGAACAAAATACTTATATAGTAGTTAAATATATCCAAAAAGCACATGTATTTTTACTTAAACGTAGAAAACTCTTATTACCACATAACCTAATTAGTAGGACTGAATGTTGCAAGGGCACCTTATCCTTCATTGTAACAAAGACCACCATAGCATTTCTGGGGCACCAAACCTTCCCCCAAAATAAGACCAAGTTAGGTCCAGCATACCATAATTCCCCTATTCCTTTAGAAGACTTAAATTTAGACTAAGTTCAGTACTCCACAGTGATAACCTAAAGAGAGTGGTATCCCCTAAACTAAGTGAAACCAGATTTGAAAAACAACTATTTCAAATACTAACAATTGGTCAAGTACGACAAGGTCAGACAGTAGTTGACCCACAAGAGAGACAACAGAGAAGTTGGGGGCTTTGACAAGAACTGTTTCAATGAAGCGGTAGGGACCAAAACCCTAACTGGAATGAGCACGAGAATAAGAACCTCTGAGTAGAGTAAGTATACACAACTCTTTCCTATAGGAGGATGTAGCGTCAAGGAAGTTTGTTTGGATGGGAGATTTTACAGCATGTTTCCTGATAGGAATTTACTATATTTCAAAATGTCTACCGATACCATAGTTATACTATGGATTAATATCACAGTCTTGGACTATCACACAATATTATCCTAATAAAGATTACAAAGTGTTTTTCTTCTTCTCTTCATTGGCTTTATAACAAAATTTTACTATATTTCCTGAGCTCTGGCCCTGTATTCCCTAGGTAAATGGATACTTAATTAAATAGGGTTTTACTTTGGATATTGCCTACTGTGCAAACCAACAGAAGAATGCCAATTCATGTTACTTATTTCCTATTTACTAAATACTCCTACTTACAACTAAATTATTTTTGGTAAAGTAGTGGCTTCGAACAGTAAACTGAGGAATTCCTACAGTATATTTAGCAAGGCAAGGTGTTAAAGATGTTTCAGCTCATTACAATTTGTTTCTTTTGAGAGTCACAAATTAAGCTCATATCCTTACAGTAGCCAATACTCAGCTCATAATCCCAGGAAAATATTGGCCTCAGAATAAGCAAAACCCACTGCAATAGCAACTTAATAGGAACTGCTTAGTTTCCAAATACTTAATGTAAAAAATAAATCTGGTTCGTAAGTGTTGCTTGCCACGTGGACTTTTAGAACTCTGGAATGGGGATGGGGGGAAAGAATTCTGAAATTAATAAAATGATTCCACATCACTTAACCAATGTTTATGTTCTTTTTTGCCAACCTACAAACAATGCCATTTCTTTCATATGCTAAAATCTATAGTCTAGGTTCCAAGTGACAATTTTGGTGTTTTGCTTTCTGACGCACCTATATACAAGAATATTTTTTGCCTTTAACTCAAAACATACTTAATATTGATCATTTTTATTCTGCCACTCAATCAAGATCTGAATAGTACTGTCTTCATCTTATAAACAACGATTTTTCTAAGAGTATGCACAGGTATGGGGAAGAACTCCATTTAATAAAATACAGCACAGTGTGCTTCTGAGATAGCTGAAAAAGGGAACACTGTAGAGGGGCAGACCTTGCAAACAGTTTGGATATCTTTTCAGAGTACTACAAACTGGATGAATTTTTGTTATAAATCACCTTGATTAATGGAACACATTTGCTAAAGTGGTTCTGTAATAGCTATACAATTCTTAGGGCTTGAATAACCAAGCCTAGAAAAACTGGCAGGGGGGAAGCCCTGAAAAACACTGGCTTCTCTTTCAGAATCAATACTGCCCCTGCATAGAAATAGTTCCCTTTCTTTTATAAAATAACAAAGACAAATACATTTTAAGGGAAGTACAATTTGATGAGATGGGAATAGAAATAATAATTAAATAAGTAGATGATAGTCTGGGATAAGTAGTGGCACAGGAAGGAATACAGATTCTGAATCCAGGCTACTTGTGTTTGAATCCCAACTCTTCCTCTCAGTTTGAAATTGGCCAATTTATTTAGCCTCCCTGTTGTTTAGTTTTCCTATCAAATACTACTGTTACCTATTTCATTGGGTTGCTGTTGTGATAATTAAATAAGTTAACCCTTGTGAAGAGTTTCAACAGTACAGAGGAAGTACATAAGTGTTGGCCAAGAATATTACAATTATGTATTTATTGTACACTTATAAATATGCCAAACCAAAGTGAATGGAATATACCTGGAACAAAATGGCAGTGTCCTCTAATTTGTCCATTCATAAAACATATAAAAACTTAATGACAGAAGGAATAAATTCTGATGTCCCATTGCACAGTAGCGTGACTATGGTTAACAATATTATACTGTATATTTCAAAATAGCTAGAAGAGAAGATTTTAAATGTTCTCACCACAAAGAAATAATAAATGTATGAGGTGATAAATATGCTAAATACTCTCATTTGATTTTTCATACAGTATACACATGTATCAAAATATCACACTGTATCCCATAAATATGTGCAATTATTTTGTCAATTAAAAACAAAAAATCCTCAATATTTTCCTTAAAGAGAATATTCAAAAAAATTTATATCTCACAGTCCTTTCGTTATCTTCTCTGATTACTCAGCAGAGACTTTATCTAAATCCTTTTGTCCTGATATTCCTCCTTCTATAACTCTTAAAATGAAAATAACGATAACAATATGGTGTTTGAATAGATAGAGGATGTTATTTATTTGTTCTGTTGTTCTGTTGACAAAACTCTTTCAGGTCTCTAGTATATAATTGTTGCTAAAGCAACTTAGAAATGACTAGAATATCTCATAAATGAAGGTGAAACTATATGATAAAATCTAACATTTTTTAAGAAGCAAATGATACAGTGTTCATGATGAAGGCCACAGTAGAAAAATAGGTTACCTGATTGCACGCTATCATCTTTAACACTATCATCACCATCAGCTAACAACTACTGTGTGTTTAGAGTTGTTGTAATAAATGGCAAAAACACTTGCACAGCTGAATCATAGTCTACTATGGATAGTAAATAAATAATAGCTAGATTATTTCATAGTCTATTTTATTTTTACCTTTTTGGAGACAGGATCTTGCTCTTTTGCACAGGCTAGAGTACAGTGGTGTCATCATAGCTTGCTGCAACCTCAAATTCCTGGGCTCAAGCAATCCTCCTGCCTCAGTCTCCTGAGTAGCTGGGACTACAGGCATGCGTCACCATGCCCAGCTAATCTTTTTGTAGAGATGCGGTCTTGCTATGTTGCCCAAGCTGGTCTCAAACTCCTAGGCTCAAGCAATCCTCCCAACTCAGCCTCCCAATGTGCTTGGATCACAGGTTGATAGCAACCATGCCCAGCCTTAATAGGCTATTGATCAAACTTACTTATAGGGCAGTCAGAGGCTATTATAGTTCAAAATAATTTACAATAACAAAGACAGTTTAACTCTTCAATTATGTATTTACATTGGGTATGAATATAGAGGTAAAGTTAACAGACATAACAGCTGTATTAATTTGATAGTGACAAAATTTAAAGTAGAAAATTAAGCTTTAATTATTATAGTAAGAAGCATATATGCTGAGTAAACAAAAGGCCACCCCCTCCCCCATAAGCCCTGTCATAGCAAACATGTGATTAGTGAAAGGAACTATCACATTACATCTGCTCTTCACTCTTCCATTTTGCTGCTCTTGCATTTTTTTTCTATAGGTAGGCTGATTATATACAATTTCTATTCTAAAAATTTTAAAGGGGTTTTAAAAACTAAAGTGTAGATTTTTCTTTGATTTTGCCAGATTTTCCACTAACTAATCAGTGGAAAAACTTTCTAAGGCAGGGTCCCAGATTTCATGTAGTTACCAGGTTTCCTTTGTCTCATTCCATCTATGACAGTTCCTCAGTTTGTCCATGTTATTCATGTCCATGACATTTTTGAAGAGCGTTGGTCAGTTACATTGTAGAATGAATCTCAATTTGGGTTTGTCTTATGTTTTCCCATGATTAAACTGAAGTTATGTTTTTTTTGTTTGTTTGTTTGTTTGCAATGCCACAAAAGTGATGCTCCCTTCTTGGTAGTTCAACTCAGGGCTACACTATGTTGATATGTCTTGTTATTGGTGAAGTTAACCTTGATCATTTGGGAAAGGTGGTACCTGATAGGTTTCTCCCCTAAGGTTGTTCCCTTTGTAATAAATATCCTGAAAGAAGTACTTTGAGACTATGCAAATATCCTATTTCTCCTCAAACTTTGTCCAATAATTTTAGCATCCATTCATAAATCTTGCCTATAATAATTATTACTGAGATGTTTATATGGGGTTTTAAAAGGAAGTAAAATATATGAAATATAATGGCCAAATTGTTCTTGACATAAACATACTTAAATTCTACTGGCTGCGCACTTTTTCTTACATTCAAAATATGAATAAAATTTATTTTCTTCTGTCAATGTATTCAGTTAATGTCAATCAACTATGATACCAATGAATAACATAATTGAAATGTTACTTACATAACTATGGCTTTTAAAGAAATCTGATGAACTAGTGGTGAGGATTTTGTCTCCTTCCAAACCAATTACTCTTTTACAAATATTTGATTTTGGATCACTTGGGCTTTTTGCAATCACAATATCACCTCTGAGGGGGGAAAAGTCAAAAAAAGTTAGTATTATTTATTAAGCATGAACACACGCATGGTACTGTTTAAATTCTTTTACAAGGCAACTGAAACAAAGCCACATCCTTTATCCTCTAATATATGACCCTCCCATTTATTTACTAGCTTTGAGAACCTTTGTAACTGACTTTTATGGGTTAGAATCTGACAATAAGAGTGATAGAAAAGCTAACTAAAACTTTTCATCATTTTAGAAAATTCTAAACTTTCTGATAATTCCACAAGAATTATCTTTTTACACTATATCCATTATGTGTTACTTCTTTGTCTAAATTTTTAGAACTAAAACTATGGAAAGACAATCCCATATAAATACTACCAAATTAAATAAATAAATTTTACTTCCCAGCCACTAGCATGGATTGACTCTACAGCACATTAAAAAGGTAGAAACATCATCTATGTTTCCCTAGAGTGCAAATAATTGAGGAGTAACAGCATATAAATTATATAACCCATATAATTTAAAGTATAGTCAAAAGGACTTAAATTTGAGAAAAAAATCAAAAGACACAACCATATAAAATGCTAAGAGCTACCCATACGTATACTCTAAAAATAAGGTATCAAACATATAAAACCAATCCGGGCCTGATTACATATGGAAGGTGTGATTCATGGAAGAAGTGACAATCTATATAATAATAAGCAATATGAAAGATCTTAAGAAGTGGAAAAGAAAGAGACAAAGGATGTAGGACTAATGACCTCAACCAACAGAACACAATGCTCTTTTTGTATAAAATCAGCAATATGTGAATTCTGTTGACTAACACATATTTAAAAGGATTTAAAATATATGCTTACTAGTTGTACCTACTTCCAGAAATATTTAATGTTATTTATAATAAAAGATGTATATGTCAAAATAATATCAAAAGCCAAAAAAATAAAAGGAAAATGATGGTTAAATCAGAAACCTAATGATTGCTATATACAAGTATTAAAATGAGTTCCAAATTTTTTGTTAAGTCAAGTAAAAAAATATTAAGATTAGTTATATGGCAATCATTAATTCATAAAATAAATTTTAGTTTGGGAGGTAAGACAAAATTGTCCCTAACAACTAAAACAAAGAGGAATTCATAAAAAGGATTCTTATTGTAAGGGAATAAAAGATACCATCTTTATCAGAAATTTTACAGAAAATGCAGAAATAGTATTCACAATGATCATTTCTTATTTATTTATTATTATTATTTTTATAGTACTTGGAGTTGCAGTTTTAACAATGATCATTTCTTGAGGCTGTTCTTGGTACAGGTTGAAAGGTATCAAATCATTAAATTCTATAATTTGAAGGCAATATAACATTGCCTTCTTTTGAAAATAGGATAAATTATTCTCTTTCTAACCAACTAGAACCATGCCAGTGGAATTGTTTAGATGAACAAGTTTGCAAAGATTGCATAACACTCTATCAAAGTTGATTTTGGGTAGCTTTGGAAGAAGAAACTTTCACCATGGATGTTTCATGTACTTTAAGTTTTTGATCAAATAATCAATATGACCCTTAAAACAAATTCTGCACTTGAATGGCAACATAGAAATCATAATTCAGTCATGCTATTTTTACAGAAGGCAATGTTAATGTTGATTATATTTCTGGTAGTCTAACCAGATATATGCACAGAACTTAGATCAAAATACTTATCCCTTGGACTCACAATTCTTTCAAATAGATTTCTAAAAGGAACTTTATTAAAATTTTCCTTTCTCATTTATAGTTATAAATATCCTTATTATTCTACTAGGCAGTAAGCTTTTGAAAAGAAGTGTCAATATCTCATAAATCTTAACATTATAAGGTATAGCATATATTATAAATTGGGTGCTCATTAACTATTTATTGGAAGAATAAGTACTAGTAAAAATAAGATTGTGTCAAGTCTGAGTGTTCTGTGCAGTTGACTGAAGAGAGATTCATGGGCTTTAGCAGATATCCAGGCTTTTATTTTTGCCTGTTTAGAAACAGGCAGCCAGCAATAGAGGTCAGAGATTCCCCTGAAATCTTAAGAGTTCTGTGCTGCACATAAGAGAGAATATTTTTAAAGCACAGTAATATTTTTGAAGTAGAAGTTACCAACTGGCTCCCTTGGCTCTAAAAGTTACTTTGGTATATCTCATATAGATGCCAGATTTGGCACTGTCCTGCAACCTGGATGAATAGAGTAAAAAGTGAAACCTTCAAAGAATCTTAATTAATTTAGTATATGTAGTAATTTGTATTACATATCTGAATGCAAAGAATATTTTTTAAAAAAGAAAATATTGAGCTGTTCATTCAAAAACTATTCAGCCAACGACTTCAGCTCCTTGTTAAGAATGCCAAAGGACTATGAGAGTAAAATCATGTCACTAGCACGGAATACAGAAGCTTGTCTTCATGCTATAGTAAGGCTAAGTCTCTAGTTAATGCAAAGGCTACATTAGATTAATTTGATGTAAGTTAAAAAGAAAAGGGAGCTAGGACACAACCTATCATGTAAGTGTCATTTCATAACTCCCATATCTACAATTAGGTATCTTGATGTTGTTATGGGTAAAAAGATCTAAAGAAGAATTACTTCCTAGGGAGCATGCTAGACCATACAGCATGACCAAGAGACATGCGCAGAATCTAAGGCTGGTGAAAGATCAATAAATGTGAAGAATGGCTTTACACTATTCTTGATGATTTTTCAATAATGTGAAACACGCTACAGCAAAGTAAACAGTGAAAGAGGAGTGCCTACCCTAAACCTACTTACTATGCTATAAGCTAAATACCAGCTTGAGGGAGTCACATTTGTAGTTTACTGAGACAAAAGCTGGCACAGATTTATGTTTTCCAGAATTATAAAAAATAAATGGAGTTAAAATTTTAGGAAATCTGAGCAGTGCCCTTTAGAAAATACATTAAATTACTAATACTTGGCATTCATTTGGAAGGAATTATACTAATATAGTTAGTTAATTGGAATAGAGTATCACAAGGATTGGAACCCAGTTTGGAATAGGATTTAAAAAGGTTTAATGACAACATTTGCCAAGGAGTTATTCAACTTAATATAATTAATCAGGAGAATCATATTAGATAAAATTCCCAGCTACACACAATACTGTGATCTGAAAATCATCAAATGGTTACCACAGGCTATGTAGAGAGTATAAACAGCCATCAACAGAATTATAGAAATATTAAAAAAAATTTAAAAACAAAAACACTGATTTGGCTTATGTAATGTAGTCCCTAACTTCCTAATTTTTAACTAAAAACATTCTAGGACTCAATAAAAAAGTAAAGTAGACTTACAAGTATAAGAGGGACTGATAACCATTTTTGACAATTATGCAAGAAATACAATGACCCATGAAACTGCACATGTTTAGAGAAACTATTAAACTTTCTAAAACTGAGAGAAGATACTTGACTCAAAATTTTATCTAGCTGTTCATTAATTTGATTACTTATAAGTATTTTTAAAGATAAAGTTAAGGAACTACAGAGAAGACACAATATGTGCGTGTGTTTTCACTATAAGTTTAATATATTCATGATAGAAATTTACCTTTGGATACCATAAAAATGTCGACTAAGATTTTCTGCAAAGACAATATCTGAATTTTTAATTGTAGGCTCCATTGATGGTCCAGAACACTGAAAAGAGAGGTAATTTTGTAATTTGAGTTCAAAACCTCTTTAAATTTAACATATATTATCTGAGCAGGTTTAAAAGGAAAAAATCAAACAAATGTTTTGAGCTTGGGGATGATTCATAATAATTTAGCAGTTTCCAGATAAGTTCAACTATAGAGTAGCCACCAAGTCTGGAAACACAAATATTATTATAAATCATTTATTGATACATTATAATACATAGAAAAAATAATATTATCTACATTTCTAATTTTGGCCACCTGTAAAATGTAAGCTCTGTGAGGGCTAGGGCCTTGTCTCTCATGTTTCCAGCTATATAACCAAGGCCAAGAACAGTGCTTGGCATAAAATTGATAACCAATACATATTTATTGAATGAATGAATGATTCGTTTCTTATTACTGTTAAATATCATCCAGTGACCATGATGATAATTACACTATTCTCCATGAGTTGATACCCTTTCTTACTTTTCCAAGATTATAGCTTACTTATTTAATGGGGCTGCAATTTATATTTTCTACTGAATAATACTAGTATAATGAGATGGACTTTAAAGACTTTCATATTTGTATGTCTTAAAACAATAATCTTGATAAATACAAGTTGAGCATACCTAATCCAAAAATCTGAAATCCAAAATGCTCCAAAATCTGAAACCTTTTGAATGCCAACACAATGACACAAGTAGAAAATTCCAAACTTGACCTCACGTGCAGTCAATGCAGTCAAAACTCGGTTTCATGCAAAAAATTACTAAAAATATTGTATCAAATTACCTTCAGGCTTTGTTATACGTATATGAAACGTAAGTGAACTTCATGTTTAAACTTGGGTCACATCTCCAAGATATTTCATTATATATCCAAATATTCCAAAATCTGAAAAAAATCTGAAATAGGAAACACTTCTAGTCCCCAGCATTTTGGATAAGGGATACTCAACCTGTACCTCAAAATTGGAATAAATAAGCACTGCCCCTTTAAAAATCTAAATACAACAGTCTCCATTTACTCTACTCATTTGTAAATAAAACTTTTTACTCAAAACTTCCTACTCAGGCAGAAATAACAAAGAATACAATGAAAGTTTATGTTTTCTATCTCTGGAAGTATCAATGTAACTTTCAAAAATCAAAGAGGGGAGTCTCAGTTAAGTATATTTATTTACTACAGCTCAACTTCAGGTTGTATGACTGTCAATCGCGTGTAAACCTAATAAAAAAAATAGTTATAACAACAACAAAAGAACCATTGCCTGGCCAGTCAATTTATTATTTCATTTACATGACAAAAGGTTTGAACAGTCAAGGTTGGTTGATTCATGATGCCAAATAAAGAAAAAACAACGGTTGGGAATTGGGGGCAGCTTTAACATTTTAATATTGACATTAGGCAGAATAAGCATTTGTTCTAATGACAGTTAAACACACGGTAGTTACAAGCAAGAGTTTTGAAAATTGGACAAATCTGTGTTGAAATTCCAAGTCTGCTACTTACTAACTGTGGGACCTTGAACAAATTACTTGAGTTTTCTGAGTCTGTTTCCTCATATGTACAATATATGCCTAGTAAGTACCTCACAGAGGTGTAAAAGATTAAATAAGTATAAAACATCAAATATATCCTAGAAAACAGTAACAGCTATTATTACTAGACTATTAAGAGGACCTTTCGTGCCTCTGTTAGAAACAATACAAAATATATTTGAAGTAATGGTTCTTATACTTTACATCAGTGCCAACTGAAACACACTCTCTTCAATATTTAGAAAGATTTTATGTTTTAGCTTTCATATTTTATTCATTAAATTAATAACTTTATAGTAAAAGGAAAAATATTTTCCTTTAATTTGAAAAAACAGTATATATTTAAAATGAATATTCTTGAATATAAAAACTTACCATGACAACACCACCAACGTATTCAAAAGCACAATGAGCTATACAGCCGTACTGAATAGTATAGCCAACAAGTCGAAAGGTTTTTCCCAGAACACCACGAATCATAGTTCTATGTAGATTCTGCCACCATTGGCCTAATGATAAATTTCAAAAAGTTTCATGATCAATACTATTAAAAAACACTTAAGAAATAGCTCAATTGTAAAATATTTTATAATCACACAGAATATACTTAAAGCCTAATACAGTTTAATGCAGGAAAGTAGGAGTTTATTTTCATTTCTGCTAAAGATATTTTCAATGGCAAATTATAGCCACTAAATATCTTCATCTAACAAAGAGAGATTATATTCAAATATCATTGGGTTTATATATTAATTACATAACTAGTGGACTCTGAATTAGTCTGTTCCCTTCTGTGTCTTCGTTATTTCTCAGTATTAAGGCAGATACTTAAGAAAAGATAGTAACTCTTTCAAAGTACTAATAATAGTTTCTCTTTTGTTTCTTGATATAGTACATTAGTTTTTGTCATATAATATGATATAATGGAAAAACCACTAAAATAGGTATATGGAGATTCAAGTTTTAAATTGGTTCTTTTATTAACTTCTGTGATCTTCAATGAATTATTTAACCTTTCTGGGGCTTAATAAAATGGAAATAATAATATCTCTGAATGGTTCTGAGAATCAAATTCAGCAAAATACGTCAAAGTACTCTGTAAGTTATAACATTACATTCAGTTGTCAGCTGTTAACCACTGATATAATAAAATGAATACATGAATACTATGAAACAGCATAAAGAACCATATAAAGATTTTTTAAGCTATGTAAATATAAAATATTAATATTATTCATCTAAGATATTCCTAGTATCTGTCCCTTCCTTTCTATTTACCTATTACTATTTAATACTATTTATCATTTCTCAACTAATGGTCTGACTTAGGCCTAGGATATAACACACTGTTCTCCGATTAAATTTATTTAAATATATCACTAAAACTAATAATATATATATTTGTTCAATACTTAACTATATGACAGTCTTTACATATAATACCTCCGTAAGATAAATATTATTACCATCCTCAATTTATGGATAAGAAAAAAAAAAAAGCCCAAGAGTAGTAATTTGCTTAACATGACAAAGTTGGTAAATGATGAAAACAGTAATAACAAATCTCCCAACAAAGAAAAGCCCAGGACCAGATGGCTTTACTGCTGAAATCTACCAAACTTTTAAGGAAGAACTAACACCAATTCTTCTCAAACTATTCCAAAAAATTGAAGTGAAGGGAATTCTTCCAAATTTATTCTATCAGGTCAGCATTGCCCTTATACCAAAACCAGACATGGATACAATGAAAAGAGAAACCTACAGGCCAATATCTCTGGTGAACATAGATGCTAAAGTCTTCAGTAAAATATTAATACTAGCACACGGAATCCAACAACACATCAAAAAGATGTATACAACATGATCAAGTGAGATTTATCCCAGGGATGCAAGGATGGTACAACATACGTAAATTAATAAATGTGATATATCACATCAACAGAATGAATGACAAAAACCATATGATCACCTCAATAGATGGAGAAAAAGAATCTGATAAAATTCAATATCATTTCATGATATAAACTCTCAGGCAAAGAAGGAACATACCTCAACACAATAAATACACGACAAACCCACAGATAACATACTAAATGGGGAAAAGTAGAAAGCCTTTCCTCCAAAATCTGGAACAGACAAGGATGCCCACTTTCACTACTCTTATTTAACATATTAATGGAAGTCCTAGCCAGAGAAATTAGGTAAGAGAAAAAAATAAAGGGCATCCAAATTGTAAAAGAGGAAGTCAAAGGGTCCCCGGTTGCAGACAACATGATCTTATATATAGAAAAACCTAAAGACTGCATCAAAAAACTTTTAGAAATGATGAATTCAGTAAAGTTAAGGGATACAAAATCAACATATAAAAATCAGTAGCATTTCTATACACCAATAACAAACTAGCTGAAAAAGAAATCAAGAAAGCAATCCTATTTACAATAGATACCAAAAAACAATAAAATATCTAGGAATACATTTACTCAAGGAGGTGAAAGACCTCTACAATAAAACCCACAAAACAGTGATGAAAGAAAGTGAAGAGAACACAAAAAATGGAAAGACAGCCCAGCTCATGGGTTGGAAGAAATAATATTGTTAAAATGACCACAATACCCAAAGTGATCTATTGATTCAGTGTAATCCCTATAAAAATGCCAATGACAACCTTCACAGAAATAGAAAACTCAATCCTAAAATTCATATGGAACCACAAAAGACCTTGAATAGCCCAAGCAATACTGAGCAAAATGGGCAAAGCTGGAGGTATTACACTACCTGACTTCAAAATATATTAATACTATAATACAACACTATAGTAACAAAATCAGCGTAGTACTGGCATAAAAACAGACACATAGACCAGTGGAACAGAATAGAGAACCCAGAAATAAATCATGTGTTTACACCCAACTAACTTTTGACAAAGGCACCAGGAACATACATTGGAGAAAAGACTCTCTTCGATAAATGGTGCTGGAAAAATTGGATATCCATATGCAGAATAATGAAACTAGTTCCCTATCTCTCACCAGAGAAAGGGAAATAGAGATAGAGGAGATAACTAAACATTAAAGTAAAAAAGGCAAGAGGAAGACTTCAATGCTAACTGTGACACAGTAGCTTATACCAGGCTAACCTTCTTGGTGAAAACAACTACATAATCTGGATAAAATACACAAAATAGCTATTTAAAGGTTATCAGGCACCAATGTAGGGAGGCCTTGAGGAGTGAGGATCTATGAGAGAAGAACATAACGTGAGCTCCACATTCACCTGGACTTTTCCATTAGGGCATTGGCCAATTCACAGCACAAGAAACAAGAGTTTTAGTAGAAAGTGGCAGTCCCATTTGGCTGAGACAGAAGTTGGAATTATTGGCTGTCAAAGCAGATAGAATCTGAGGGTCAAACTGTAGAAAGGACGAAACCTTTTAGGATGCTAGTCAACTCCAAATACCTGAACAGTATTAGAATTCCAGAAGTTCATTAGAAAGCAGCAGATAAAAGGCTAAAGATCTGGGTTGCAGCAATGTCAGCAACCAAAGAAAACCACACAACGTTAGGGATAGAGAGATTAAACTTCAAGACCTTCCAAGGTTGGCCATGTTAGGACTACAACAAAGTTACCGCCTAGGAGTGAAGGCAAAGCTGAAATAAATCAGGCTTAACAAAGAATAAGACCAACCCTTGACAGGATTCAACTAACCTGTTCATACTGCTGGGGAAAAACACCAGAAAACAAAATCCCTTAATTTTCATAGGAAGAATACATTTTAGAACTTCCACAATATTTTTATTACCTCAGAGGAAAGGCTTTTTTTGAAATCTGAGATATTATTCACATACCATAAAATTTACCTTTTGGAAGTGTACAATTAAGTGGGTTTTCGTATATTCAAAAGATTGTGCAACCATCATCATTATCTAATTCCAGAACATTTTTATCACCTCAAAAAGAAACCCTATACCCATTAGCAGTCACTCTCCATTCCCCCCTCCACTTCCTTCTAGCTCCTGACAACCACGTCTTTATGGATTTGCCTATCCTGGACATTTCATATAAATGAAATCATATAATATGTGGTGTTTTGTGATTCTTTCACTTAGCATCATGTTTTCAAGGTTCATCCATAATGTATCACGTATCAGAATATCATTCCTTTTTATGGCTGAATAATATTCCAATGCACACATATACCACTTTAGTTTATTAATTCATGAGTTAACAGACATTTAGGTTATTTTCACTGTCAGCTATTATAAAAAATACTACTATGAACATTTGTGTACAGGTTTTGTGTGGATATATGTTTCACTTCTCTTGGATATAAACCTAGGAATGGAATTACTAGGTCATGTGGTTAATAATCTGTATAACTTTTCAGTAACTGCCAAACTGTTTTCTAAAATGGCTGCACCAATGTATATGGTCTCCAATTTACGCATATCCTCACCAACATTTATTATTGTCCATATTTTGATTATAGCCATCCTAATAAGTATGAAGTACTATCTTATTGTGGCTTTGATTTATTTTTACATTCCCTTAATAACAAAAGATGTTAAGCATCTTTTTCATGTGCTTATTGATCATTTGTATATCCTCTTTGAAAGATGTTTATTCAAATACTTTTCCAATTTTAAAAATGCATCATTATAATCTTTAATTTAACTCAATCAAAGATTATAAGCATTTAAAATAGTAGCAATGACTACATTCAATCAGAGCAGAATGAAATGACTGAAAACTAAGAGGAAAAATACACAACAGAAAGAACAACAGGTGATTCAGATATTCAAGTTAACATATGAAGTTTTAAAAATAACATTTAATATCACATGTTAATAAGTTAACATGTTAATAAAATATGATTAACATTCAAAAACAGGGAGGAAAAGATAAAGTTCAGCAGGGACCTAAAATCTATCAAAAAAATCAAATGAAAATTACACATAACACAATACTACAGGATAAAATACAATAACTAGAATTGAAAATTCATTATGTAGATTTACTAGCAGATTCAGCCTACTAAGCTCAGCCTAACAGAAGACAATTGAACTGAAATGCAAGTTGGGAGAATGCAATCAGATTGCCACACAAAGAGGAAAACAGGCAGACAATACACGAAACAAGCATAATCAGAGACCTAAAGGAAAGGAAAAGAAAATAGGACAGAAGCAATATTTTAAAGAAATACTAGTGGAAAACTTACCAAACTGATAAAAGACATTATCTCATTAATTCAAGAAATTCCACAAACCCTGAACAGGATAAATATAAAACAAACAAATACATCCAGGCACAGTAGAGTCAAACAGCTGAAAAAGATAATAACAAAAGTTTAAAATTCGTCAGAAACAAAGGTTAACTTATTTTCAAAGAAACAATTTTGTCTGTTCAACAGAATGGAATGGCTACTTTTTTATAAGAAATAATGCAAACCAGAAGAAAATGAAATGGCATCTTTAAAGCGCTAAAAATCACCAATCTATATATAATTCTATACCCGATGAAAACATACCTCAAAAGCTAAAGCAAAAATAAAAACACTTTCAGAAAACAAGTTTTGAGAAAATTTTTGCCAGCTTACATACTAAAGGGAGTAATTTAGGCAAAACCAAAATGATAACAGAGAGAATTAGGCAGGTATTGTTCCAATCACTTTACATGTGTTAACTCACTTAACCCTTACAACTCTATGAGAACTTAGGTATTTTATTTTACAGATAAAGAAAGGGGCAGAGAGGTTAAAAAACTATTCAAAATCCCACAGTTTATAAGAGGCAGAGCCAGAATTCAAAATGAGGTGGTTTGGCTCTAAAGTCTACCACTATACCATACTGCCTCTCATCACCTTAAATGAAAGAAATTTTTGGAAACAATAAAATAGGTACTGGGAGTAAAGCGTCATATGGGAAAAAGAGATTAGACTGATGTTAAAACCAGCTAAAAAGATTGAACAAAGTGAACTCTGGAAGCTGGAAAGAAATTAAAGATTCCTTCTTAGAATCCAATTCTAAGATCCTGATTTGGATCCAACCACTGAAGAAGACTTAGAGTAATTTCAGAATACCCAAAGCCACAAAGAAAATGTCCACCTGATTGTTCAGGTCTGAAATTCCTCTGAAAAGAAGAGGAAGCATTTTGTTTCAGAAATAGGAAAGAAATGCAATGTGTCAAATGTTGAGACCACCAGTTTACAGAAATTCATTCAGCCAATCAGCAAAGTAATTAATATTATAAATTTTTTTGCTCTGATAGAGGAACAGAGTTAGAGAATAAATTGGCATTTAAAGACATGTTCACATTAAGAAAAGGTGAACAAAAACAAGTAGATGGGGAAGTAGAAGACGAATCTCAACATCACAATTTTGCCACATTCACCTTCAATTGGACAAGAAAAAATAGATTTTGACATTTCTGAGAGCTTTGTGATTTTCAAATTCAAGAATACTTACACAAAATACATTTTCCCCACAGAATGATGCATACAAAGTAACTGAAAGATATATGTCCACTTCAGATCCTAAATGGAAGTTATTGTGACAAGCAGAGAAAAACAAAGACTCATTAAGACATAGATGCTGAATAGTGTACTCTGCTCAATAGCTTAATAATTCACTCTCACAGAGCAGACTCTCCATCAAAGTAATTCAAATTCCTGCCATTTCAAAATCACCTTCAGAGCTGCTCATGAATTGTTCAAATCTATAAATGTTAAATCTACTGTAAGACTTGTGCAGAAGATATTTTTTATTTTCTATAACTGCAAATTCAGAGCACTCAGATCCCTATAATCTATGAAGATTTTATTAAAACCTGTTTATTTTGTTTCATTCCCAGAGGAAATGACTGTCATTACTTTAAGGTTTAAAGCAGTATTCAATCTGAGTGCAACATCAAAATAACCTGATAACCTAATATCAACCAAAATTCAAAATTCAAAATCCAAATTCCCAGGCTCCATCATAGAGCTAATGAAGGAGAATCTCTGGGAACAAGGCTGCAGAACCTGTAGTTTTAAATAACCCCCCAGGAAGGAAGCCCAGTAAAGGACTTCGTGCTGTCATTTGAGACCACTGTTGAAATACTCAACATTTTCAGAAACTGGACAAAACTTTAATGAATTTATTTTTAAACTTAATGTTACCTTTGGGATAATTCTAGAAATTTTTATCAAATGAACTTTATAATGCTAATATTTTGATGTATTTCATTAATCCAATGTTATTTTCTGAAATTCACTTTCACTTTATATTTATAAAGAATAAATAGTTGACATGTTTAATATAATCAAACAGCACTTCCCAAACAGTGAAATACCAAAACCAAACCCATTCATCTACCAATAATTTCCCAACTGCTATATGATTTATTTCAGAACAATACAGCAGTTTAATAAGCAATAGTGGAAGGATATTAATTCAAATGGAAGAAATATCACCTAGCATTATCATAGGCTAGCTGTCACTATGCCAGTCTACAGTTCATGCATGGCTCTTTAGAGAGAGAATAAGTTTCATAAATCATCAAAAAAGAAAAAAAGTTTATCATCTCTTAAATAACCAAGAATTCCTGGCCAGGTGTGGAGGCTCACGCCTGTAATCCTAACACTCCGGGAGGCCAAGGTGGGAGGATCTCTTGAGCTCAGTTCGAGACCAGCCTGAGCAAGAGTGAGACCCCATCCCTACTGAAAAAAAAAAAAAAAAAAAAAATAGAAAAAGCCAGGCACGGTGGCTTGCACCTGCAGTCCCAGCTAGCTACTCGGGAGGCTGAGGCAGGAGGATTGCTTGAGCTCAGGAGTTTCAGCTTGCTGTGAGCTAGGCTGACGCTGCGCCACTCTAGCCCGGGCAACAGAGTGAGACTCTGTCTCAAAAAAAAAAAGAAAAAAAGAATTCCTTTGATTCCCATCCTGCTCTTTTGTTACACCTGACTTACCATTCTTCAAAAAAAATTTCTTCTCATTTCTCTCATCCCATATCCCATTCTCTTATTTCCAAAAGACTTCCCTTAACTGTTACTGACATGATTATGTGTCACCTGTGCTGCCAATTAAATTAGTATCTAGCTTTTTAAGATGAGCCACATTTCTTATAAGTTATCAACAAGGTATTAAATTCAAATAACCTATATCTATATGAAACGAATGTATATCATTGAGAAGACCTTATATGTTTATGTTGAATTTACTTATGAGTTTATTTGGTACTTTCCAAAGGAAATACTCACCCCTAATCAAATAAGCATGATGCTTAGGATGAAGAAGGAAAAAATACTCTCAAGAGCTATTCAAATAAATAACTCAATAAAAAATAGAAAAGTAAATACTGAACAGATTTAATAAAAGCTTACAAATTTTATTTTGATCAGAAAGCTACTTAAAAATATATATATATAATATTATTAACTACCACAAAACATTTTTCTGAAATAATAAGCAACCTGGCAAAATAATCTGAAATTAAAAATATTTTAGTCCATTTATTTCATGGATAGCTCTTTTCGTAAGATAGCAGAATTTTAAATAACCAATTTTTCAGATAGCAAAAATACAAATAGAAGGCTAAAGAAGTCCTTTGTAAATTAATGCAGTTCAGTAGAAATATTGTTATGATTTCTCATTCATTCATTTTAAATGGGGCAAAAATGAAGAAACATATCTTGGAATACAATAGCTTGGAATCAATTACAGGAAATATAACAAGAATAACAAATTTATGCAATCCAAGGGGCAGGATTATGAATGAATAAATAAATAAAAAATAACAAGTTTTCTAGGAAGATTTGACAAAAGAACTCTGTATAATTTATTATATTTGCTGATTTTTCTAATAAAGACCTTATATAGAGAAGAATAAAAGGAACTACATGGAAACAGAGGCTATAAGTACATTAATATACCACGTATAAAATGGATGATTATAATTATTCTTATAATTTCAAGAAAATACTTTGGTCTCCTATATGTAGTTAAAATTTTAAAGTTTAAAAACATTTAGACTGAGGTTTCACACTTTATTTTTTAAAATATAAAGCTACTAAAAAAAAAACTAAGATAAAAATCAAGTTCTATGAATAAATATTTTAAAATTAAGTACTCTAGGATCATAACACTGACAACACTAATTATCTTTTCTAGTCTTGGCAGTTATGTTGCATACTGTTTGGGTGACTGATGGGATAATTTCACTTCATTTTCTCTCAGTTTATTCTGGATCGTGTTAGAGAAAAATATTAAAATAATTAACACCTCTAAATAAAGTACTTGATAAAGGTTTTAGTTGGGATAAAAATGCTAAAAAAACCCAATTAACTAATGTATTGATTTTAGAGAAAATAACTAAACCCCATCCGCTAATGGAAAACTTGACTAAGAATTACTGATTTTAAAAATTAAGTCATTCATTATTGGTATTAACTGCTGTAGGATCTTTACATATTAAGCTTATACACTTTCACAAAGAGCCCTTTCAGCAGCAGGTTGAGCTAGCATTACCTTAATTATCAAAAATATGTGTCTATATATTTTTATATTATTAAATATTTTATTCACCAAAAACATTTCATCAGTAGCAACTGAAGCAGTCCTAAACAGGTAAAATATATGACAAAACAAATTATTTCAGTTCCTTACACATATAGACATTTTGATTAAATTCATAATGGCTTTATATCTAAAAGAACATAAAAGTAATTAATATTTAATCTGAAATATAAATTTTCACCAATGGCAAATACTGTATAGTCACTCAACTGGAAAAAGTATAAAAAACATCATTAATCAACTTTTCTATCTGAATGGTTTAATAAATTTTGAATCATACATAGTTTATAGTTTGTATATGTCTTACATAATTTTTAAGTCATATAGCTTAAAATAAGGCAACATATTATAACTAATAAAAAACATATTCTTTCATTGATCACCTGATTTTTAGTTGTTGTTTATAAAATTAATCACAGTTAGCAGGGTAGAAATAGCTTTGAGCTTCATGAATGACATCCAAGAGATGGGAAAGGATTAGTTCTCAGATGCTGCCAGTTATAGCGCCAGGTGGCTTTTTCTGCAGTGAAGGTGTTACCGATAATCCCATTACACTGGTACTAAATCTTGCAGACATCAAAATTATCACCAAGGTTCCTTTTCATCCCATCCTTTCCAAATGACTGGAAGTCGCTTCACCTGAAAGAAGTCAAATCCACATGCAGCTGCTGTTTTAGCAGGCAGCAAACTCCCTGAGAATGCCAGTCGTGATTCAATTTTGCTGTGCTGGTGGCCCCCTATTCCCTGTCCAATAATACATCTGTTAAAAAATCCTACAGCTACAAATCAAGTTTAATCCTACCAGGGACCTCATGTTGGTCTTGTCTTCCAAAAAGGCAGCAGGTTCTGCTGTCTATCTCTGCTAGTGTCTGGGGAATACCCTTTAAATCCCAGCCCTACTTAGAAGAATAAGCTAAGGATCACAAAACATGACCTCAAAAACCCTGATATGACTATATTCTGACCCAGAGGCATTCATTCTAGGTGAAGATTAGAACTTTGCATAATAAGATTACACAGCAAGTGAATGATATCAAGGGACTATCCATATGCAGCCGCCTGGTTTTGTATAGACAGCCTGTGCTCTGCAATATGCAGTGCAGACTGAAAAAGAGCTTGGTCTTTCTAGCTGAAATAAAATAGATTCACATAAATTAGTTGGCCATTTCCAGATTCCTAAATCCCCTATTACATCTTTTATTGACAGCTCCTGTGAGGATAGCACAAATGTTATTCCTTTTTATTCTGTGCTTCTATAACAATCATGCTCTGTAATTGAAATGTACATAGATTATGTCTAGAAATTAACATCTTGTTTGCTGTAATCTTGGATTACAATTGACTGTGTACATAATAAAATTAGGAAATCAATGGACAGATTTATCATCTCCAAGAACCTAGAGGTATTGTTTAAAGAATAGTTTAACATTTTCTGCCAACACTTTAAATGCAGAAGTCACAGGGAGTAGTCAATAAAAATTTAAGTAAGTCAAAGAATACAACAGGTATTCACTAATAACTCCAGGAAATTAGATTACATAAAAATTAGGTCATATCCCTCAAATTTAGAAAATGTGAAAAATTCAGAGATCGATTTTTTCTAAATCATACTTGAGCAAGAAGGTTAATTATATCTGGCTTTCATTTTATAAGACAGGAACACCTGCTGTATTTTATATAAATCTTCTTGATCATTTTATAACTATAAAATATTTGAATCAATGCAAATCAACTGTAATTCAAGGTTTTATAATTCCTAACTATATGTTTTAAAAACATTTATCAGTGAAGTAATCTATCCTCATATTTGAATGTATACAGAACATTTTAAATGTATAGAATCCTAAAGAAATTTAGAAAACAGTATTTTATGATCAGCTTTTTTCCTCTCATAAAGTTTACAGCTATACTAACTCTAAGCAAACATATGAAAAGAGAGATTCATATACATTTACACAAACACTTGTCCAGAAAAACTCTAAGGATGTGAAGAGAAGAAATTCTCAGCTTTATTTAAAAAAAAAAAAGGATTAAGACTTTCCACGGGATTCTGGCAAAACTAAGCTTCTCAGTGTATTTGAGATATGGCTATTTGACAAGTTTGATTTGCCCACAATTTTTGAGGAACATTATATTACATTAGTCATTATCTCCTCATTCTCACAATATCCTTAAGCATATAATATCAGATAGATACTCAGAAGTCAGGTGACACAATTCTGATTTTATGTATTGAACAGACAGATGTATACTAATAGTACCAGAGGTAGAGCTATAAAAAACACTGTATGTAATTTCAATTGCATAGCATATGAATGTTATTCTTTGGTTACCTTGACTAGGATACTATAAAAAACAATGAGGAATGCAAAACATACATATTTTTGTTATGATTGTGCAATACTCTAGAGCTACACTGTCCAATAAGGTAGGCACTAGCCCCATGCGGCTACTAAGCACTTGAAATATGACTAGTGCAAATTGAGATGTACTATAAGTATAAAATACACATTGGACTTTGAATACCCTTCTTTTAAGAAAGGGAAAGTAAACTATTTTAATTTTTATTTTATATTAATTTTTATATTTTTATATGTTTTATACGTGCTGAAAGATAATATTTTGGATATAGTCGGTTAAATAAATACATATGTGATTCACACTATATTCCTATTAGCACCACTTTAGCAGGTCATACATTTTTCAATAATATATTCCTAAGCTAAATGAAACTGTGCAACTAATAAAAATATTGAAGCAGAGGGTTAATGACAGAAGGATAAACATTCCAGTGTTAGATAAGCTTAGTAAAGAAAGTACAAAATCCTGTCATTTTAGCCTCTATTTCATATTTCTAGTTTAAGGATAGTGGTGGGAGAAGACAGACCTGCCAAATTTTTGACCATCATCTACCAAAACAGAATGATATGATACATATTAAGTAGTTACAAAATGCTTTAGTCCAGTAAATATTAGCTTTTAAAAAGAATCATCTCTTTAGTAACTTTAGAAAAGACTAGTGAGGTCTGTGTCTTACCCTGTCATTGAGCTCAATAGATGGCAACTTCAAACATGTTTGGATCTAGAAAGGGCCATGATTTTTTTCTATGGTGCTATATAATTGTTTATATTCAAACTTTTAAAATACATTTAAGTAATAACTAGAAATTGGAAGCATTTAGTATATTTCAGAATGTTAGCAAACTTAAAAAAATCAATATTATAAATTATTAGTAAGCTGCTTATCCATTTTTCTTTTCATCACATTGATCAATGAAGTTTTTTAAAAAATCCTTCAACAAAAAGGGTTTTATAGAAATAAGTAAAACTGAAAATAATTTAAGAAATATAATGATTCATTTAGAATGACCACAGACAGCTGATATTATACAGTTAAAATACAAAGTTATCTTTGTCACATATTGGAATATGATTTTAATATAAACAAAAGTACTTAAGGTATTAACTCATTTAAAAGTTCCTTTTGCATAATTATTTGTTTATAATATTTATCTATACACTAAAGATGAAATATGAGTATCAATAAATTAGATTAATAAAACAAATCAATTTTATGACCTAATCATACCACTTTTTGCTAGCCTGTTAAAATTATATAGGTTTATTCCTTTTCTGATTACAAGAATCACACATTGACATACACACACACACACACACACACACCAAAATAATAACAAAAAAACTTTCTAACCATCAATAGATGAGTGCAATGATATTCAGTCTGAGTTAATCTCCAGACATCCAAATTCATGAATAAAAATTCATCAGTTTTAAATACACTGAGCCTATTAAGCAAGAACAAAAGCATATGCACAAAAGAGCTTTTAATATATTTCAAAGCCCACAAGAGCCATGGTCTCATTAAAATTATAAATTACACAAACATGGAATGAAGATTCAAACTGCAGTGCAGCTAAGCAGATTACAGAAAACCCCGCGTTCCATATGATAACACACCATGGCCCTCCCAGATGGGGGCTTGGAACAAAAAGGCCATCACCACAGCTAGGGAAAACCTCCTTGTGATCTCTGGTTTCTGTTCAGCAGATGACAGCCAAATAATATGTTGATTATTCTGTTTGTGCTGCTAAGCTTGTAAGATGGAATAAAAGCGATATGATCTATTGTGAACCCAATGCTAATGTGTTGCTCCACTCATAAATAATATACTGAATTTATTTTGAAACTATCTTTTATCTGAATTTCAGTTTTTAAATGCATGAATTAAAATAAAAGCCAGGATAAAATATTTAATTTGATGCTTTAAACTAAAAAATGTAGTTGACAAGTGAAAAATATCTAAATGCTTAGTGAAGAGTCATGTACAATCACCTTTCTTTAATTTCAGCACTGTGTTCAGACAAAATACATTTTAAAATAGGCAATTATTCTCATTATGAAATATAAATATAAAATTAAGTAATACAATAATCATGAAGTTAATAATATACATTATTGACAACATAAAAAAAAATATCAGGGTATACAGAAACACTTTTCTACAATATAAATAAAAGCCCATAATCAGAACATATAGTGAAAATATTTCTGAACAATAAAAAGCATAATTGAAGGCTTCATAAGTGTTCATAACTTGCATATAAATGGATAACTACAAGAAATCCTACTGAAAATAATATTTTAAAAGTTTATAAAAATAATTTCAAATAGCTAGCATTTTACATTGCTCTGGTGACAAAAGTTAAAACTTAATTTTTCCCTCAAGTGAAGAAAATGTTTACTTAATATCCTAAGCTTTAACAGAGTAAATTATGCCAGAATGAGGTAACTGGGATTGTGTCTGTGAATACTTTGCAAAATTTTGTATTTCCTGAATAAACATATTTATGAACACTACTATCCATAAAAATGTTAAATAATTTATTTTGTCACCCCAGAAATTCCTCTCTGAATACTCTAGTAGACTCTCCTCAAAGGCAAACAAATAAAGCAGTACATTAAAGCTGCACATAAAGTAAACATTGATAAACACACTGTTTCCTTAAGAGGGTATTTTATAGAAAGAATATAATCATGGTCACCTAAGTTCACCTAAGTTCACCTCCATTTTCTCTGTCTCCATATACAGATTCTTGAGTCCAAAAAGCACTGCATAATTGCCTAACATAAGAATTGCAGGCTAATATTATAAATCCAAGAGATAAAACGAAAACACTTTTAGAGAAAAACTTAGAAGATAAAGTATCCTTGAAGCAGACAAACATTTTTTAAACAAGGAGTAAAAAACACTAAACATAAATGATAAACCAAACTACTTTAAAATCATAAACTTTTGTTAATCAAAAGCACTATTAAGAGAGTGAAAACGGAAATGTCAGAGTGGGAGAAATAGTTTTAATACCTGTGTTCAACGAAGGACTCATGTTCTGTATATATTAAAAAAACCCTACAAGTCAAAGAAAATAACAATCTAATAGAAAAGTGGGCAAAAGAGGGGAACAGGCACTTCACAAAAGAGAATAACCAAATAGCCAATATACATATGAAAAGGTACTCAACTTCATTAATCATCAGGGAATGACAATGTAAAACCATAATGGATTATCACTAGAATAGGAAAAATGAAAAAAAAAAAAAAACTGAGTAGTGGCAAACACATGGAGCAACTAGAACTCTCACATACTATAAATGTAACCTGGCACAACAATTTTAGAAAACTGGCAGTATTGATTAAAGCTGGACATATATATATTAATACACATGATCCAGTAATTTTTCTCCTGGACATATCACCAAAAGAAACATGTACTTACATTATTCAAGAGATATGTACTAGAAAGTTGATAATAGCATTATACAGAAACCATCCAAATGTCCACTAGTAAAATGGATAAACAGTAATTGTGATATATAATCACAACTACCTGAAGCAATGAGAAAGAACAAAATACATGCAACATGTAGTTACGTGCAACAATGTGGATGAATCTTAAGACAAATTGTTGAACAAAAAAAATCAGACAAAAAATTATACTGTATAATTCTGTATATAAAATACAAAAACAAGCAAAACTAATCTCTTATTAAAAGTCAGGGTAGTGGTTATCCTTGGGGAGGGGAAATAGTGGCTGGAAGGGAGCATGAAGGTATCTTCTGGAGTACTGATAACGTTCTTTTTCTTTATCTGGGTGCTGGTTACATGGATGTTTTGGTTTATGAAAAACTCATTAAGCCATCTACTTACACAATTTGTGCCTTTTCTGTATCTGTAGCTTTCTTTAGAAAAGGCAGTTTTACACACAAATACACAGATATACAAAGGTAGTCAAAATCCTTGTCATAAGAACTTTAGGAACAACTAAGATGTGTAACTGAGAGTTCTTATAATATCTATTTGAGTAATCACATTCTCAACTCTACAGCTAAGTTCTTGGACTCTTATAAATGGAGAACAGTCATTTACCCTATTATCTCCCCCTGCCTCCAATCATATTTTCAGGGATATCTAGTCTTTGTGCTGAGAACAACTGCTGCTACTATTCTAACAGAGTTTTTAAAACAATCGCAGGACTGAAAATTTGCTTTTATGTGGAAAACTAAAGTAGTACAGAAGATACGACCGTATAAAGAGTAGGTGCTTGCCATTTTCTCCCTTGCCCCAAAATTTTATAAGCTTTTGTTTATTAATCATGAAAGCTTATTACATAATAGATATTCCTTAAAAAGTTTCATTTTATTTTTTCAATGAAGTTAAAGAAAAATTACTCTTTAATATGAATATCACACAAATTAAATGAAACTTCATGATAATCTGATAATGAACTAAACTATACATCTCCTATCTCCCACTTAAATATTTTCCCTTATTTCTATACTGGAATCAATATATGATTTTACAATACATTTTTTCTCATATTGAAAAGATGCTGTAAGAATCTTAAGATGCTTATTTAAAGAAATAAGCTAAGAAAGATGATATACTGCTTATTATCTGCCATGCTCTAGGGATAAAAGAATAAAAATGACTAATTGTACGGTACAAATAGCAGGTTTACCCCTTTTACTCTCAGCTGGTTCACAAATAAAACAAAATTGTTCTTAACTAGTAACATATTTACATACTCAAAAGTTAAAACTAATCTAAAAGATATACAGTAAAAAGTCCCACCTACCCTGCTTTCCTCCCCACCCTCACACAGGATTTAGATTTTGTATACCCTTCCAGATTTTATCCATGTAAATATTAATATTAGCAAATATGAATATGTAATTTTATTCTCCTCTCTCTTTATTCTTCTCTCCCTTTACACAAAAAGTAGTTTACTGTACATACTACTTTGAATGCTTTTTCCAAATAACGTATGTGGGGAAAACTTTCCAAATCTGCATATAGAAAACATCTTTTTTTTTAACAGCTGTAGAGTATTTCACTGTATAGATATGTGCACTTCATTCAACCAGCACCCTACTGATAGACATTAAGGGCTTTCCAATCTCATGCTACCACAAACAAAGCTACAATGAAAATTCCTATGAACGTTATTTTGTAAGTAAGTAAGAATTTCTGTAATAAATTCCCAGAATCGGTATTGTGACAACAGGTAAATGCATTGGTCTTTTTCTAGAAATTGAAAATTGGCCTTCCGTGGAGTTTCATCATTTTCACTTCCACCACACAAGCATCTCAAATTTATTCCTGAAAATGCTATTCCTCTTTTTGAGCCTCTAAAAAACTTTGTCCATAAGGCAATTTTCAACGATGTGCTCACTGCAATAAACTACATGAAGCTCTTGTTTACTTTTTCCCAAATGCAAATGTAAAATTTGTTGCCTTAAAACTTGACTTGGTAAGCTTAAAAGCAAATAAACTTTCAAATTAAAAAAACTCATCAACACGGTAAATCCTCATATTGATTACTAAATGTGCTGCAATAGCAACTATTTGTCTTCCCAATATCTTCTGTGATCTAAAGACAAATATATTCTCAACTCCAATATTTTTTTAATTCACATTTAATAGTTTATAATTGGGTAAGCAGGCAAATGCACTTTACTTTTGCCTTTTTATTTATTTATTTATTTTGAAACAAGGCCTCATTCTGTTGCCTGGGCTAGAGTGCAGTGCCATCATCATAGCTCACTGCAATCTCAAACTCCAGAGCTCCAGTGATCTTCCTGCCTCAGCTTCTAGAGTAGCTGGGACTACAGGAATACGCCACCATGCCCAGCTAATTTTTCTATTTTTTTTTACAGACAGGGTCTCACTATGTTGCCCAGGCTGGTCTCAAACTCCTGGCCTCAAGCAATCCTCCTGCCTCAGCCTCCCAAAGCACTAGGATTACAGGCATGAGCTACATCACATGGTTGCAATTCACTTTTAAATGAATGTTTTTCCTGAAACACTTAAATGTTTTCATGAAATCATGAAACATAGGTAATTTGTGTTACTTCTACAAAACTTTTCTTTAAAAGCTATAATTTCAAAGGTGATTTAATCTTTACCTAATATACTATTTTTATTCCAGTGCCCATCCTATCAAATATTTAATAATTAGAAAACAAACACTTAAGTCCACTGTACTTCCTATTTGAAGGAATCCTTTAGTAAATCCAGTTTCAATATGACTATAACTGTTTTGTTAGAAAACATGTAAATGATCATTTTTATTCCCCAAATAAGGATACATTCGTATATATACAATCTGTATTGTATTTTTGTCATACAGAAATCAGTTGTGAGAAGATCTGAATACCCTGAAACAAAGTGGCTAGACTAGTTACTGACACCAAAGTAAAATTTCAAAAGCTGCCACATATTCTATGCCCCTATAGTCAGCAGATGGGGCAAAACCATACTTAAGATCTCAGTTAGTAATATATAATGTTAGGCAAATGCTTTGGTTTTAAAGATGTGGTAACAGAATGCACTGACAAAAGGCAAGAATTACCTAAGAAAGATAAAATAAAACAAATAAGAAACAAATTACAGTAGTTCTAAGGACATAAAAGCTCATCAGGCTAGGATAATTTAAGAGAAAACAGCTCAACATAGAATAACAATTCTGAAGAAATCACTTCACTTCCGTAAAATGATTCATGTTCACGAAAAATGGCAATTCTGAGCCATTAAAAAAAAAAAAAAAAAACCTGGGCCAGGCATGGTGGCTCGTGCCTGTAATCCTAGCACTCTGGGAGGCCCAAGTGGGAGGATCCCTTGAGGTCAGGAGTTTGAGATCAGCTTGAGCAAGAGCAGAGACCCTGTCTCTACCAAAAATAGAAAAAATTAGCCAGGAGTGGTGGCATGTGCTTTTAGTGCCTATACTCAGGAGGCTGAGGCAGGAGGATTGCTTAAGCCCAGGAGTTTGAGGCTGCAGTGAGCTATTAATATGATGATGCCACTGCACTCTAGCCTGGGAGACAGAGTAAGACTCTGTCTCAAAAAAAAAAAAAAAAAAAAAAAAAACCTACAATTTATTCTGTTTAAGAGAAGAGAGATGTAAATTTTTCCAGTGAATGAGGAAGTTCTCAAATTAAAATTTCTCACTTTAAAATTAGAAAATACTATGGCTGCTTTTTGAAAGATGAGCTGCGATAACGTACAATAACACTTTGGGGGCTTTAAATAAATAATTTCCTATGCTAAACCAGTTCCTGGTTAATAGCCAAAAGAATATATGTTAATTTCTGAAAGCTATTCAGGCAAATTTCCACTTAAATGATTGGAAACGCCCAAGAAAATGTCCTGATTTCACTTTGTTTACTTTAAGTTGTGACTGCCAAGTAGACAGGTTGGTCTGGTTTCTAGCTCCGACTTGCTAAATGACCTTGTTCAAGTGACTCAATCTCTTTAGCCAGCCTTAGTTTCTTCATCAGCAAATTGAAGGAGTTACAGAAAACATGACATGTTAGTGAACAGAATATGTGTGTTAATAAAGTGAAACAAAGAGTTACTTCATTAGGTCTTCTATCTACATCTATATTTAGATTGATGCATATGTATTCTGTATTTAACACATTAACTGCCATGTGAGTTGTACTTACGCACCCTAGTTTTGAGCCCTGGGGCCTTGTGAAGCATATGTAACTCATACTTCTCTTTACCTTGGGAGCCACGTGAACTATTTTTCAAGTTGCACATAACTCATGCACAGAAAATAAAAGATAACAAATTTTTCATTAAATGAGAAAGGATTGTTTGTTTTTGAAGTTTTTATTCTATTTTCGTAATAAAACACTGTGTGTGGCCCCAAGGAAAACATTTTTTTATCTACTGTGGCAGTCAATGTGTTAAACCTGTGGTACCCAACCCCCAGGCTGCGACCCAGTACTGGTCAGTGGCCTGTTAGGAAAACAGGGCCCTGCAATACTGCCTGAGCTCTGCCTCCGCTCTGCCCCACCTCCCCCCCACCCCGCCACCACCTGTCCCCAACCACTTCCCCGGCTGCCATCCTCCCCGTTCTGGTCCTTGGAAAAATTTTCTTCCATGAAATCCATCCCTGGTGCCCAAAAGGTTGGGGACCACTATGTTAAACTATCTCAAACTATATGTCACTTTACTCTGTATTTAAGGCCTACAGGAAAAGAAATTATAATCACTTCAGAATCTTTTCCAACATGTAATATTTGGTACTGTCAAGATATAACAAATTTCTCATGTAGTCATTTAAAATACCACTATAATCAATTACCTTGATATTAAATATTTTCTAACCTAAAAATAAATTACTTGACACCTGATAGATTTAAAAAAACACATGATATATAACCAGGATATTTGTAAAAAAACATTCATAGCAATGTCGTATATCATAACCAAATACCAGAAACAGGCCAACCATCCACTAATGGTAGAATAGATTAATAAAATTCTGCCATATTTATTTCAAAGGAATAATATATAATGATGAAAACAAATGAAATAAAACTGTATGAAACTGCATGGACACTCAACATAATGTTGAATAAAGGAGGAAAGAATACACATGGTTAACAATACATATGAAAGTGACAAAATTAAATAGAGAATAATGCTCTGTGGTTACATGGATGTTTGTATTTAATATGTAATTATTGATTGTATTATACATTTATGTTTCTATGTCATGTTACATTTTACAACAAAAAATTATATATTTTCTGAAGTAATACTAATATATTTTTTATAGAGAAGGAAGACAGGATTCCTCTTTTTGCTAACAATTTTATTTTCTTGGCCTACATTTCATATGTTTTATGTAATATTTTAATAATAAAGAAATAAGTTAGTATGCCTAATTGCCCACAATCCTAATTAAGTGTGGATTTCACAGGCTTTCCCAATGGCTACAAAACCAAAAACCAAAAACAACCGGCCTTTAAAAAGTATTGGATCAGTTATCCTGCTAGATCCCTGCTTAGCCACTCAGTGTTGTTTCTGTCACTTTTTTTTCTTTTCAAGAAAATGTATGCTCACTTAAAAAACTTCCAAATGATACCCAGGTAATAATTTTTTATGCATGCAACATTCTAAAAATTAGAATATTTTAGCTCAAAGGCAGGAAGAAACACACTTTTAACTCTCACACATTTTAAAACAATTCTGGAAGTACCTGTGTACACATACAATGTGAGAAACCATGATAGATAAGGTCACAGACACCACAGTTGAAGTCCACCCAGTATCACTCTGTTTAAGTATGATTCACAGTGCATACTAAAAAAAATGATAGCTGGATTATAGGATAGATACACAAAACAAGTCACATTTAAAGTCCACTGTATAAAATGTAACATAGGGTGATTCGTTCAAAATATATCCAACAATGTCTCATGTAATTATACTAGAGTGGTTTTAAATATTTCCTTTGGAAAAACCAAACTATAGGGAATTGAAATTATTATAAAAGATATAATAATAAGAGTAAACTGACTCACAGTACAAAATACACATACACAATTTAGGAAATCCCAAGAGGTCTACCACCTACAATTATCCTTCAAAATATGTTTGTTATAACATTTAGATGCCACTAAATAGGAATTAGAAAATGAAATTTAGAAGCAAGACTTTCATCAGGCTCCAGATAGCAACATGATGGCAATGGTATAGCAGCATTATGGTAATAGTTGCTTTTGTTGCCTACTGTTGGTTTTTTGTGAGTACAGCCAGGGATTCCCCTCAGCAGGTCCAGCTAACCAGTTATTTGCCCATGTATTAAGTGCCAACTTTAGAAATTGCACTGTGTCCACCAGGGAGCAGCATTGCAACAGTCATAGGACTTAACATGAACATGAAACGGACAGAAGAAAAAGGAGGAAAAAGCCCACTTACCATAGGTCTGTTCTATAATACATTCAATTTTTAGGGAAGTTGCAGGGCTTCAAGAAAAAAAATCTAAAGCATGTCTCAAAGCATATGTGGGTGATCCATGATTTCAGGATTCCTAAAGCAGGAAATCAAAATTATATTAGGTGAAGGCTTTTCTCACCCATCTTGAGTTGAATCACTATATAATATGACTAAATGTCTCTCAGTTGTAAAGATTCATTTTCCTTTTAGTGGGTCAATAGGATTTCAAATTCAGATATTCAATGACACTTTGGATACAATGATCTAAAAAACTTGAGCATATTAAAGTCCTTTATCCACTGGAGGATTTAAGTAGAAGAAAGTAATTGGGTTATAATATATCAACCTAGAGAGAACTGTGGTCTAGAAATTAAAGGACTTGATAAGGCAACCATGTACAGTTCTGATACATTAAACTCTTCTACACCTTGACAATTTGCAAGCAATAGAGAGGATACAAACATTCACTTCTACAGGTCAGTTTGAATATTAAATTTAATTTTAAGAATGAAAAAGCAGTAGAAAAGTAGTTTATAATGCTGGTGTATAAGACTGATTAGTCAGATATTTACTGAATATGAGGAAAGCATACAATAGTGTAGAAAAACCTCATGACTAGTAATAATATGACAAAAGCAAAACAATATATTATGTTACTGACCTGGATGTTAAAATCTGCCTCATTCATATTCAAGTATAATTCTATGTCAGTTCTTATAACTGAGGATTAAAAATGTTTTATCACCACTTTTATTTGAAATGTTAAACAGTTTACTTTGTATGGGTTTGCATGTGACTTTTCAGTGTCTACATCAAAAACAAAATTACTGCCTTGAAGAGAATATATAAATATTTACCTTTAAACATATAATTATATATACCATATATAATATACAAAATCCCATATCAATATATTATTAATATATAAATAATATTTACCTGAAATTTAGTGAACAATATGTAAAATGATTTCTACTATTTTCTGGCAAAATTATACAAACAGCTTGACTTGAGCAAATGATATGAAGACTATGGTTACCCTCTAATAATTTGACTGAAGGTGAAGGAAATTCGTATATTAATCTTTATCCCTTTAACAGTAAGCTATTCACTGCATTATTTCTCATCTTTTGCTCTCCTTAGTCTTCCTCTTATGCTATCTCTTGCCCTTGTTTTTTAGACATTTCACTTTTCTGATAATTCCTCATTTCTGCCATCTTCCTTCTTTTGTATTAATAATACATTTCTGTATCACCCCCAATTTTCATTTTATTTGATCTCTTCCCTTTATGATACTACTTTTTTTCCTTTTCTCTGTAACAACAGTCTGCTTTCCTCCATTTAGAGGCACCATCCTTGATCTTAACAATCTCACATGACTGAAACTCAACTAAATATGCTTAAATTTGATTTCTGTTATTCATAAAAATATTTTTCCTCTGAGTTATTTAAATATTTAAAGAACTCACTAAATATTTTAGAGTTCATCTTGAAACATGCAAATATCTCAAGGAAATCTAAACTCAAGTATTCATTCTAATCAATTGGAGACCACCAATATTTCAATAAAGAGGTAATCTAGGATCTTACTACATTGGTATCAATAAATATTAAGTAACAAACTTCTTGAAGTCAATAGAACTTTAGTGCCGTATATTCACATGTGTGTGTACATGCACTTGTGTGAAATATCCCCGTTAAAAAGTAAAGGTACATTAAATAACCCCCCTACTTCTAATATATGTTATAAAGTCTAAGGAGAAAAGTGATTTTCCTAATTCAATAATCTCTAATATGAACATTAACATTAAGGGTGTTATGATGTTGTGAAATAATTTCGTAAGGAAATAATTTTTCACAGCCTTTGAAATTTTTCAAATTTGTAAACAGATTATACAAGACCATTTATAATTACCTAAAAAGAGACAGACTGTAGTGGGTTGAAAGTCTTCCTCCCTCCCACACCCACACAAATTTATTTCAACCTTGAACATCAGAAGAGACCTTGCTGGGTGCAGTGGTGCATGCCTCTAAGTCCAGCTAGTTGGGAGGCTGAGGCAGGAGGACTGCTTAAGCTTAAGAGTTTGGGACCAGCCTGGGCAAAATAGTGACACCCTATCTAAGAAGAAAGAAAAGAAGAAGGGAGGGGAGGAGAGGGGAGGAGAGGAGAGGGGAAGGGGAAGGGGAACTGAAAAGAAAAAGAAAAAGAAAAGAACATGACCTTATTTGGAAACAGGATCTTTGCAGATGTAATTAAGGTAAGACCCAACATGAGATCAAAGTAGATTAGAAAGGGCTCTAAATCCAACGAGAATGACATTAAAGACAGAAAAGCATGGACAGAGAAACAGAGAAGACAATGTGAAAATGAAGGCAGATTAGAGTTACACTGCCACAGGCCAAGGAACAATAGGAGCTAACAGAGGCTGGAAGAGGCAAGGTAGGATTCTCCCCTCAAGTCTTCAGAACAAACATGGCCCTACTTAATCTTAATTTTGGATTTTTGACCTCCAAAACTGTGAAAAAATAAATTTCTGTTGTGTTAAGCCACCAAGTTTTTGGTAATTTGTTATGGCAATTCTAGGGAACTAATACAGATTTTGGTACCAAAAAATAGGGTGCTGCTGTAATAAATATCTAAAATAAAAACAGCCTAGATTGCCTTGAGAGATTATGGTAGAAAACGAGATGTTAAGAGAATTCTGGTGAGGGCTCACAAGGAAGTAAAGAGGATGGCAGAGAAAACTTCTATCATCTTAGAGAACACACGTATCGTAATAGAATGTTGGTAGATATATGAACATTAAGGGGCTTCTGATGAGGTTTCAAAAAGGAAATGGAGAATATGATATTGGGTAGTAGAGAAAAGGAAATGCTTGCTGTAAAGTGGCAGAAAACGTGACTGAAATATGTTCTACTGTGTAAACAGTAGAGTTTACCAAGTAAAACTTGGTAAAAGATGAACTTGTATATGTAGTTGAGGAGATTTCCAGGCAAAGTGTTGAAGGTGTAGACTGGTTTCTCCTTGCCACTTATAGTAAAATGTGAGAGAAAAGAGATAAATTGAGTAAGAAACTATTAAGCAACAAATAACCAACACCTGATGATTTAGAAAATTCTCAGCCTATCTAAATTGCAAAAGATGCTAAAGCATACTCTGGAGAAGCGGCAAAGGGGTGGCTGAAAACCTTTTCTGAAGAGATTGGGTGTGTGACTAATGGACACAATCAACCATCTCAGCAGAAGCCAGGAATAGAGGTTATCCAGGAAGGATCTGTGAAGAACTCTCTTGTCTAATGGCAAGGATCTCCTTTACATACATAGGAGACCCACAAGACTTTTGAGAATGTTATACCAGCAGAAACACTGCCACCTTAGACTAAAAGAAACAGATACTAGATGAAATGAAAGTTGTTGCACTCTCAAAATTCTACAAGCAGGAAGTGAGCTAATAGAGTTGTTCAGCTGCAAACATGTGCTACTCTTCAAGGAAAAAAGAAAAATGACTCCAAGAGAAGAGCCACGGATGCAGAGGTAGAGAACAGAGAGGGTGGTGCCACAGTCCTGGCTCAAAGGGTAGGGCCATGCCTAGGAGCCTAGAGGACAGAGCATCAAATCTCAGAGAATTAATCCCAGGCCTTAAAAGCAAATGAAATTTGCCCTGCTGGATTTAGGGCCAATAGGAAGCCCTTTATTCCTTTCAATTTCTCCCAACAGGAATGGGAATGCCTGTCCCAATACTGTATTTTAGAAACAGATAATTTGCTTTCTGGTTGCACAGGTCCACAGCTGAAGTAGAATTTTGCCCCAAAATGAACCATATTCAGAATCTCAACTGTACCTATTTAGATGACTTAGATGAAGAGATTTGGCACATTTTTAGTTTATGACATTTAGATGAGATTTTGGATTTAAATTTGATGCTAGAATGGGTTATGATTTGGGGGACATTGAAATGAGGTGAATGTATTTTGTGTGTGAGATGGATGTGAATTTTAGGGGCCTAAATGGTGAACTGTAGTGGGCTAAATAGTGTACCCCCAAAATTCATATGCACCTACTTCAGGTCTTTGAAGATGTAATTAAAATAAGGGTCAAGATGAGATCATATAGGATTAGGTGGGCCCTAAATCTAATGAGAATGTACTTGTAAGACAGAAAAGGACACACAGAGATGAAGGCAATATGAGTATGGAACACCTAGAGACCACAGTCATGCATCTATCACCCAAGGAACACTAAGGATTACCAACAACCACCAGGAGCTAGGGGAGAGGGATGGGACAGTTTCTCCTTCACAGCCTCCAGAAAGAACAAGCTCTGCCAATACCTTGATTTGGGAATTCTGATTTCCACAATTGTGAAATAATATGTCTCTACTGTTTTAAGTCAGCAAGTTTGTAATGATTTATTACAGTAGCCCTAGAAAACTAATAGACCTAATCTTGTTTAGCATTAGAATTAAATGAAACTGCAGCTATAACATATATCATAGAGAAATAACATGCAATTGTTTGCACATACCGTACTGTGTTCATTAAAAAAGAATGAACAGCTCCCAACAAAGTAAACTCCTACACCAGTTGATTTCACTGGTAAATACTACCAAATAGGCAAAAAATAATTAAGAAGAAGCTGTCTCAAATTCTTCCATAAAATTAACGGACAGGGAATATGTCCTCACTCAATCTGTAAGGCCTGCATTACCCTGATACCAAAGCTAAAAAGGACACTGCAAAAAAAGAAAACTACGGGCCAATATTCCTCATGAATATTGATGCAAAAGTCCTCAGAAAAATGTTAGCCAACCAAATTCAGCAGTATATTAAAAGGGTTATATACCATAAAATATAAGAACATTGCAACATAACCAAGTCAACCAATATAATACACCACATTAACAGAATGAAGGAAAAAAAAATACATGACCATCTCAATAGATGCAGACCCTTTCACAATGAAAACACTCAGCAAACTAGGAATAGAATGAAACTTCCTCAACATAATAAGCAATATACAAACTGACATTATACTCAAGGGTAAAAAACTGAAAGCTTTGACCCCCAAATCTGGAAATTTTGCCACTTTTGCCACTTCTATTCAACAAAGTACTGAACATTCTATCCACAGCAATTAGGCAAGAAAAAGAAATAAAGGCATCCAAGTTGGAAAGGACAAAGAAACATTATCTCTGTCTGCAGCTGGCACGATCTTATATGCAGAAAATCCAAAAGATTCCACAAAACTGTTAGAATAAACAAATTCACCAAATTTCCATAATATAACACAGACACACAAAAACCAGTTTTGTTTTTACACACCAATGAAAAATCCCCCAAAAAATTTTTTAAAAAACAATGCCATTTATAATAGCATTGAGAAGTATAAAATATATAGGAATATACTTAACCAAGAAGATGAAAGACTAGTAATACGTTGAAAACTACAAAACATTGCTGAAAGAAATTTTAAAAGAAAAATATGGAAGAACATCCTACACATAAATTAGAAGACAATATTCTCAAAGTAACAATACTATCCAAAGTCATCAACAGATTTAATGCAATTTGTATCAAAATCACAAAGGGTTTTTTTTTTTTTTTTGCAGAAAAACAGGCATACCTCAGAGTTATTGTGGCTTCAGATCTAGACCACTATAAAAAAGAGACAATCTCAATAAAGAGAATAACATGAAGTTTTTGGATTCCCAGTGCCTATAAAAGTTATGTTTATACTACATTGTAGTCTACTAAGTGTGCAATAGCATTATGCCTAAAAAAACAATGTACATATCTAGATTTCAAAATATTTTATTGCTAAAAATATGCTACCTATCACCTGAGCCTTCAGGGGGTCATAACCTCTTTGCTGGTGAAGGGTCTTGCCTCGATGCTGATATTAATAGCTAATGAATGACTGATCAGGGTGGTGGTTGCCAAAGACTGGGGTGGCTGTGGCAATTTTTCAAGAGAAGACAACAGTGAAGTCTGCTGCATCAATTGACTCTTCCTTTCACAAAAGATTTCTCCATAGCATGTGACGCTGTTTAATAGCATTTTACTCACAGAACTTCTTTCAAATTGGAGTCAATCTTTTCAAACTCTGTCTATGCCTCATCAAGTAAGTCTATGAAATATCCTAAATCCTTTGCTGCCATTTCAACAATGTTCATATCATCTTCACCAGGAGTAGGATCCATTTCAAGAAACATTCTTTGCTAACCATAAGAAGCAACTCCTCATCTGTAAAATTGTCATCATGAGATTGCAGCAATTCAATCACATCTTCAGACTCCACTTCTAGTTTTCTTGCTGCTTCTACCACATCTGCAATTACTTCCTCCACTGAAGTCTTGAATCCCTCAAAATCATACATCAGGGTTGAAATCAACTTCTTCCGAACTCCTATTAATGTCGATATTTTGACCTCCTCCTATGAATCATGGATGTTCTTAATGGCATCTAGAATGGTGAATCCTTTCCAGAAGATTTACAATTTACTTTTCCCAGGTCCATCAGAGGAATCACTACATATGGTAGCTACAGTCTTACAAAATGTATTTCTTAAATAAAATGACTTGAAAGTCGAAATTACTCCTTGAGTCACAAACATTGGCATACAAGTATCTGAGTCTCACTGGCATAATAGTATCTGAGTTTTGAAAGCTTTGAAAAAGTTTTTGAAATACTGACACTGATTACACATTCTAAATATACTTAATGCCACTGAACTATACACTTAAAAATGATTAAAATGGTGAATTTTATGTTAACACAAAAACTTTTTTTAAAGGGCTTAGAGCACTGACACAAACACTTTAATTAGAGAATCAAGACTGGACTACTGATAAGCAATAAAGTGAACATATTCCAATGCTCAGTGAGGGAAAATGATGATCATATATGATATTAATAGTAATTCATCAATTTTCATGAGTTGATTTAGGAAATGTTCATAGAAAAAGGAAACATGATTTGATTTTTTTAAAAAAATTCAACCCTAGAATATCAAATGGATCATAAAATTATTCTCAAATCTTTCATTCTGATGAATAGAAACATTATAATATTAAATGGGGCCAGGCGAGGTGGCTCACACCTGGAATCCTAGCATTAGCACTCTAAGAGGCCCAGGTGGGAGGATGGCTTAAGGTCAGAAATTCGAGACCAGCCTGAACAAGAGCAAGACTGTTTCTACAAAAAAAAAAAAAAAAAAATAGAAAAGTTAGCCAGGCGTGGTGGTGCGTACCTGTAGTCCCAGCTACTTGGGATGCTGAGGCAGGAGAATCACTTCAGCCCAGGAGTTTGAGGTCACAGTGAGCTATGATGATGCCACTGCAGTCCACGCAGGGCAACAGGGTGAGACTCTATCTTAAAAAAAAAAAAAAAAAAAACCCCAAATACCAAATGGCCTTTAAAGTTCCTGTTTCAGCACTGGATAACCTTATTATAAAGTTTTTCTTTCCTCTGAGTTGAAATTGAAATTTCTATGCTCTAGAGAAACAAAGAGGTCTAATTGTTTTTTCCCACAAAATTAGGACAGGTCTTAAGAAATTCAGAATCATTCACCTCTGAGTTACATATGTACCATTTACTACCCCACTTGTTTTCACATCACTTTTTCCTCACCATTCTAATCACTCTCAATATAAACCCATTTTAGCAAGGCAAATATACCTCACGTTTTGTACTATTAATAATCGTCATAAACTGGCTACATAAATGGCTATCTTGAGGAGGAAACTAGGACTGAGTTTGGGCTCAAGTGGAAATAGTGGATAAGAGTGCGGATTGTGAAGTCAGACAGGCTAGCTCTGTTGAGAACCCTAGCTCTACTGCTTACAAGTTATGTGACCTAGATAGAGCAAGCTGCTTATCCTTTATGTGACTCAGTTAATTTCTGAATTCAGTCATCTATAAAATGAATGAGGATTAAATAATATATGCAAAGCATTATAAACATTACATGGACCACAGTAAGTATTCAGCAAAAACATTACTTATTATTATAATTAATTACTAACACATCCCATAGATAGAGGAGTAGAGATACTGAAGATACTTTACATTTCAGTTCTAATACTTATTTTTTTACTTTTTTTTTTCAAATATCATGCCTAAAGGGGATTCTGGTTCAAAATGACAGGCAAATTTTATCACTACTCCCTTCAAAAATTTCACTGAAACACTTTATTTAATAAACAATCACAATAAATTTCTGTTTATCATTTAAATATCTTTTAAAATAAATAGAAACACTAAGAAAAGGAGTGAAAGCCATGAACACACTAGAGATTTTGAAGAATTTCTGGAAGATAGGGTATATGAAACCATAGTGATAGGTAGAAAAGAGCAGAGAGAACAATCCACCACATGGGTTGACAAACTATGGTTCACAGGGCACATCTTTTGGCCCACCACCTGCTTTTGTAATGGTCTACATGGTAAGACTGGTTTTTATACTTTTAAATGACTGAAAGGAAAAAAATTCAACTTTCGGTGTCCATAATTAAAAAGTTATTAAGACACAGCCATGCTTATTTATTAACATCATCTATGACTGCTTTCCCATGGCAGAGTTGAGTAATTGCAAAAGAGATTGTATTGCCTGCAAAACCTAAAATATTTACCATCTGGTCCCAGAAAATGTATGACTAGCCCTAGCCAAGTAAAAACACATGAGAATATTTCAGGAAGATAAGATTTTTCTTCCTGTGGCTCCAAAGGGGTTCTGGGCTGGATCAACAGTTACAGAGGTTAACTTCTTTAAAAATAAAAAGAAAGTATAATCTGCCTGAGAGGAATTTGGTCTCCAAAGTATGAAGGTTGGAAAGCTAGGATACAGTCCTCCTTATTTGGCTATTAGAGAAGAAGGTCTGGGCCTGTCTGCTTGCACCTTGCTTATACACTTTGAAGCAAAGTATACCAATAAAGCAGTCCTACCAACCTATAAGAAACTCCATCCAGTCTTCTTTCCATTTAGGGTAAAGATGTGTTGGCGAAACAAAGGAAGAGAAAACCCATTCCCATTACCTATATTATTCAACTGGTCCTTCACTTACCAACATGAATGGACAACCAAGGATCACCAACATTTAAGGAAACGACAAGCATGAAAGAGACAGCCTATGATGAAAACAACCAAGCAGAACAATTAACCCTGGAGAAATCAGAGTTAATTAAGGAAGGAAAAAAAAAAAGGAAAGAGAGTCTATTCCAATATCTTCAGAGATATTGGAAAGATACTATATCTATAAAACAAGAGGCATATGAAAGAGTAGAATTATACTTGTCTACAAGGTTCACAGAAATTATTAAAAAAATGTTAAAAGTAGAATTGAAAGAACAGAGTTTAAAAAAATTTAAACTGTCTGCCACTACCTTCACCCATGCACAAAAAAAAAATAGAAAAGCTGGAAGAAAAGTTGAAGAAATACAAAGAAGCAACCCAAAGGGGTAATAATCTCCCTAAAATGGTAAGAAGAGACTCTTCTGTCCCCTCCAAAAATCTTCCCCCCCAAATACACACACACACACACACACACATCCCCAACCCCCAAAGGGAGGATCCTGAAAAGACCTAGGTAATACAGAGCCAGTGAAATAAAAAAAACAGACTCCTAGGTACATTTTTGATCTGGAGCAGAAGTTATCAAGTTAGGGTCCATGAGCCAAATCCAGCAGATGCTGTGTTAGTAAATAAGGTTTTACTGGTACAAAGTCATATTCATTCATTTACACATTCGTTATCAGTGGTTGTTTCTGTGCTACAACAGCAGAGTTAAGTAGTAGCAACAGAGACCATATGGATCACAAAGCCTAAAATATTTACAATTTCATCTTTTACAGAAAAAGTTCGCAAAACCTTGATCTAGAGCTGTGTGATTTAATATAGTAGCAACTAGCAAAATTTAAACAGCTGTTTAAATTTAAATAGTTAAAATTAAATGAGATTAAAAATTCAGTTCCTCAGTCATATCAGTCACATTTCAAGTGCTCAATAGTCATATGTGTTTAATGGCTATTGTACTGGACAGTGTAGATGCAGAACATTTCCATCAGCACAGGAAGTTCTGCTGGACAGGGCTCATCTGGAAATTACCATAACAGATTACTGGAACCATATTTTAATTACTGCTTTAAAAAGTGCTATAGTAAAAAAGCATACCTAAGTGCTATGATTTCAATGTGTCTCCCAAAATGCATATGTTGGAAACTAACCCCAGTACCAGTGTTGGGAGGTAGGGCCTAATGGAAGGTTTTTAGATCATGAAGGCTCCACCCTCATGAATGTATTAACACCAATTAAAAAAGGGCTTGAGGCTGCCAATTTGCGATACTGCTTTCTCTGGCCTTCTCTTTGCCCTTCTGCCATGGAATGACACAGCAAGGATGTCCTCACCAGACACCAGCCCCTGAATCTTGGGCATCCCAGCCTCCAAACCATGAGGTAGTAAGTTCCTATTCATTATAAATCACCCAGTCTCAGGTATTCTGTTACAGCAGTACAGAACAGACTAAGACACTCAGAGAAGCAGGAAGAAGGAATAAATTCAGAAAAAGACAGAAATTAATTACTTTAGAAATGAAAATAATAAATGCATAAATCTAGGACCTCATTCTGTGAAAATATCACTACAATAGATTTTTTTAAAAAAATCCTTCAATGTTAATCACAGAGAAAACATAAACTGAAAGAAAATTCAAAGATACAGTATTATAAATGAGAAACTAAATATGATCACAGATATGGAAGAGATTATAAAACAAAAGAATTCAAGGAAGAGAATGTAATTAATGCTATCAAATTTGAAAATAATAATAAAGTGTTTCCTAAGAAAACAGAATTCAAAAAGAGGTAGAATAATTATATAGAACAAGAGCTATGAATAAATCTTTTTAAATTGTGTACTAGATGGCTCCAATTTGGTTCTGAATTAATGACAAAAATGTTTGCTAGGATTTCTAACTTTCATCTTATCCTGCAAGAGACTGATCATAAACATACTTCATATCCAGACTCTTAGAAGTCAAAACAATAAATTACTAACACTACCAATTGGTCCTATAATTTCATATTTCTTCAGAGGGAAGCTTCACAAGCCTGTGGGGCCCTTCATGCTCAATCAGTAGTTGTGGTGTAAGAAGCTTCATATGGAATAGTTTAAAATATTTGGCCTATTCCTAGGCTCTCATAATTATTCAAACTGAAGGGAAATTGATCCCATCTCAGCAGAAATGTCCACGATAATTAGAACATCACACGTGCTTAGATTATCACAGTAGCTTTATGCCTATGAGACTCTAGTTGACACGTGAAAGGAGAGCCAGTCAACCGTTATTTAATTCCTCATTTGGGCTACATGCAAATATGAAAACAGTCCCAGCCTGAGATATTCACAAATGCTAGCTCTGGAATTTTTTTTGTTTTACCATTAAAAATCTTTACTGTTTTAGTGTTTACTGATATGTAAATGCCTTTTTTTATAGATATATTTACTGGACAAATCTTCTTGAACCAAAACATGTTTACTGTTTGACACATTTACCCTATTTACACTGGGCATTACAAAATATGAGTATTCAATGATTTTCTGAATTTTAATTTAAACTCCCCAGTTTTCTGTTTATACTTAAAAATCCACTAAAATTAGGATGAATGTAAGTACTCCTTTGCCTTGGGCAATCCCAGCTTACCCTTGCTTTCCCAGCATCCAATATAAGTCAGTATTTCAGCACTCTCAAAAGTGTCCTAAATAATCAATGGACCAAAGAGAAAATCAAAACAAAAAGTAGAAAATATTTTGAAATAAATAATAATGAAAACATAAAATGTCAAGTTGTAGAAAGAAGCTAGAGTAGTGCTTAGAGAAAATTACACCCTTAACTACACACAGTCTATTAGAAAAGAAAGGCAGAAAAATCAATGAATTAAGCTTTTATTACAAGAAGAGAGAAAAATCAAAACCTCAGCAAATCAAAACTGAGGAGTATAGGAGAAATAATACAGATAAGAGCAATAATTGATGAAATACAAAGTAAACATAAAACCAAGAAAAATAAACAAAGCCAAAATTTGGGTATTTTTTTTAAAAAAGACTAATGGAAAACAAAAATCCCTAGCAAAACAATGAAAAAAAGAATCATTCATTATTAATATAAGCAATAAAATAAAAGGAGAAATCACTATAATCACTAAAAAGATAGTAACAGCTGCTTCCAGAATGGCAAAGTTCGTAACAGACTAACCCTACCATAGATAACGACAATCCCTAGACAAAACACAAAAACCAATTATGTAAAGGCTCTACAGATTTATTAGAAACAGAAAGACTTTTGGGGGGAGTCAAACTTGTAAAAAGGGATTGCCACAGGGTGAATTTTCTATTTTTACTGATTTAACTTGAGGACAGCACAGTACAGATGGCTAAAATTCTGGAAAAAGTCATCCCTGTGGAGATCCTGAAGAATCACACACTAACCAATAGAATAGAGGGTCCAGAAAGAAAACTAATTTATGTGTGACTTTTTAAATTGAAAAAGTGTGATGTAATACAGCAGGGAAAGAACTGTCTTTTCAATAAATGGTGCTAGGTGAACAGGATACCTGTATAGGAAAAACCAATGCACCTTACCCTTGCCTCACACTAAACACACAAAAAAACAATTCCAACAGAGTACAGATGCAAATATTTAAAAGTAAACAGCAGGGCTTATAGAAGAAAACATGGAGATCATCTTCAGAATCTTATAGTAGGCAAACACAGCCATAAAGCACTAGCCATAAAGAGAAAATTGATATGTTGGAATATACTTTGACAAAAATAAAAGGCAAGCCACAGACTGATAGAAAAAATTTTCAATGCATTTATTTGAAAATGGACTCTTACCCAAAACATAAAAAGAACTACAAATCCATGGGGGAGAGACAATCCAAATTTTAAACATTAGCAAAGACATGGGTAGATCCTTCACAAAAGAGGTTATCCAAATGGCCGATAAACATATAAACAGGTGGTCAATTTCACCAGTCCAAATTCAAATGACAATGCCATACCACAACCCTCCCAGAATGGCTAAAATGAAAAGCGAAAAAATATTAGGTGTTGATAAGGCTGAGAAGTAACTGAAATTCTCAAACATTCCTGGTAAGAGCATACATTGGTACAATCATGTTGAGAAAATGTTTTGCCACAAATGGGAAACTGTCCAAATCCCTTTCAACAGTAGAATGGATAATGAATTATAATACATTTATATAATACTATACAGCAATAAGAATAGATCATCCACATATATACACATTAAGAAGGACCATTTCACAAACATAATGCTAAGCAAAAGAAGTCAAACACAAGAGTACATACAGTAAGGCTTCATTTATATAAAGGAGAGAAACAAGTGAAACAAATCTGGGATGCTGGAAGTCAGGACAGCAGTTTCCCTTTGTGAGTATAGTGACAGGAAGGAGGCAAAAATGGATCACAGGAGGTCTAGGAATTCTCTCTAAGCAGGCATGACCTTGGCATTTATTTTTCAATCATATTGCCAGAATACCAGCAGGCCCAGTAATAAGCCTTCACAATATCTCTGTTATATACTTTACCTACACATACACAACAGTAACATGGACTCTAAGGTTACAGAAGCCACTGAAAAACCAACTGAAGGGGTGCCTATTTGTGTCATAGGGTGCTTGTTGCTTACCACGTCCATTATATGTTTTCTGGTGTACCTTAAAGTGGTTGCCAGCAGTTGAATTTTAACTTAAGACTTCTAAAAATACTAATTTGTTGGAATCCTTGTGAAAGAGTCCCACTATGTGGCCACAAGTCTGATATACATGTTGCCTGCCTTCAGTTGTAACTGAAGACTTCTAGAAATACAAACTTGTTGGAATCTCTGTGGAAAGGGTCCTACTATGTGGCTGCAAGGGCGATACACATGTTGCTTATGGAGCTCTCAGATTTAAATTACGTAACAGTTGATTTCACTTTGATGGCACGGTGAGATGGCTTTACTGAAGACGTACAGGTTGAAGTGAAATCTAAGGATAAGAGAATTTCACTAGTGTCTTTTGGAGGAAGGGAAAATGTTAAGTACAAGAGACTCAGTAAATGCTATAGTGCTAGAGAAATTTATAGAGTGCTGTGGCTAGAGAGGCAAGTAGAGGAAACTACATGCAGGTCCCTGAAAAGTTTTGGCTTTGGCCAGGTGTGGGGCTAAGTTCTGTAATCCCAGCAGTTCGGGAGGCTGAGGAGGGAGGATTTCTTGAGGCCAAGAGTTTGAAAACTAGCCTGGGAAACATGGCAAGACACCCATTTCTACAAAAAATTTTTTAAAAAGTCTTAGTTTTATATTGTATGATCAGACTTCTATTTTAAAAAGATAAGGACGGCTCTTGAACGTGAAGAATGGACTGCAGGAGAACCAAAGATGAGAGTCAAACAGCCTAGAATGGATTAGAGAGCTATTAAGAAGTAAACTCCATAGGTTTTGCAATGAACTGGATATGAGGGAATAAAGCATGAGAGAGGAACTGAGTGTAGTGAGGTTCCTTGACATAGGCAACTAATTCTACAATTAGGCCTATCATTTCCTGAGACACAAAATATCAAAGGAGGTTCAAGGTGAGGCATTACTTGTTTTCCTTTTTATTTTTTGTTTTTAAATGATTTTGATTTTCTTTTATTTCTTCTTTCTTTTTTTTGTACAGACTCCTTTTTGTTACAGGTAACACTTGTGGTAACTATATAACACACTTTTGGAAACACCATTCTATTTGTAGTATCTAAAAACTTTTAAACTTCTGGTATTTTGATTCCCACAAAACTTTAGGTTATTGGTAGCCATCACAATTTTTCTCCAATTCCTTCAAATTTTGAGGAAATTTAGACTATAAATCCTCAAGAATGATACAGTTTAAAAGAAGTAGTGTAATAAGCTAATAAAAGAAACTCCAGTAGATAATTAGAAATGGAATTAATATAAATTCTATACAAACATTTGTCATGGATTAGCTTGCCTCCTAGTTGTGAATTTTCAATATATTATTTTCCCTTCATACTTTTGAATAATCTCTTAAATATATGACTATATATAAGTGTGTGCACATGCACACTTCACATATATGTGAGCATACATGTACACATAATGGCTACAAAAGAAGCTATCATATATGTTTAAAAGATTGGGGGGCATGACGTGCTGGCTCATATCTATAATCCCAGCATTTTGGGAGGTCCAGGTGGGAAGATGGCTTGAGGCCAGGAGTTCAAGACCAGCCTGGGCAACATAGCTAGACAACTTCTCTACAAAAAAAATAACAATAATAATAAAAATAATGAATTAGCTGAGCATGGTGGCACACACCTGTATTCCTAGCTACCCAGAAGGCTGAGATGAGAGGACTGTTTGAGCCCATGAGTTTGAGGTTACAGTGAGCTATGACTGTACCGCTGTACTCCAGCCTGGGTGACAGAGACTCTGTCTCTAAAAAATAAAAAAATAAAATTTTAAAAAACATTTTGCATAAACCACTTTTATACATTTTATTCTGAATGTTTTGAGGCATATCAAAACTCATAATGTGCTCAGTGCAGAAGAGCTTCCAGAGCAAAGTGTATCAGGATGGGAAAGCCTCCTAAATATATCTTAACAGTATTTTGGCATGTGTCCTAAAAAGCAAAAATCTTTACTGTGTAGACCTATTGCCTTTACTCTAACACTGTCTGTCTCTATGTCATTGCTCTCAAAAGTTTCAAAATTTTCTTACTGATAAGCTACAGGAAAAGGGAAGACGAGTAATTTTTATTTACCAAGATTTTGCAAAACTATTATGAGTTTGAGGCCTCACTAAGACATTCAGGAGACAGGTAAAAGTATGTAAATGTTAATGGAATACTTTCAAGAGACAGGTAATGTATATAAATGTTAATTAAAGTTGTGGGAGGTGAATGAAAATATGGAATGAAAAGAGAAAATGGTCTTAAGAGATTCTAAGATTTAATGGCAGAAAGGAAGAAAAAAACCTTTATTTTCTTCTACACCTTTTAGCCATTGAACTATCCCTCCTTTCAAATACTGATCTCGCTCCTGTGCTCTGGATTTCATTCCTTCCACCCCATTCAAGTCCTTTTCTTTATAAATTATCTAGAATCTCTTTCCAGTACCTTTATATTCTCCTCCAGCCTCCTCTTTCACATACACACAATAACAAAACGCCTCCCTTAAACCTTTGTCATCTCCCTCTGCTCCCCTTCACGACAAAGATTTCTGAACTTGTAAAATGGTCTGCTTTTACGGAATATTAAACTTCAATTGCCATTGACTTCTAAATATAATTATTTGACTTCTAAGTTTACTACTTCAAAAATTTGCCCTTCTGCCTTAGCCTTTTGAGTAGCTAGTACTACAGGCACATGCCACCACACCTGGCTAATTTTTAAAAACTTTTTGTAGAGACAGGGTCTCCTTATGTTGTCCAGGCTGATCTGGAACTCCCAGCCTCAAGTGATCCTCCAGCCCCAGCCTTCCAAAGCGCTGGGATTACAGGCATGAGCAGCCACATCCAGCCTCTGCCCACCTTTTAAATGTTGATGTTCCCCAAACCTTATCTGCAGTTCTTTTTGTTTTCCCCCTCATTTGAAAGTATGTATTTTCTTAGTGAGTTTATCCATTGCCTTGGAATAAACCACCACCATGTGCTTAATAATTTCAAGTCTGTATCTTTTATCTAGAGATCTCTCTCACTCATAGCCTACTATATATATTGGATATCTCCACTTGGATATTCCATGGGTACCTCAAATTAAACACATTCAAAAGAGATAAAAACCTCAAATTATGATCTCCCATCCCACAAAACAACCAATATCACAACTACAATATTATGCTGTTCCTCCTTTATTTTCTATCCTCCATCATCCACAAAGCTGCTCCAGGTAGAAACTTATTAGTCGCCTATGATTCCTCCCCTCAAACTTCCTTGGTCATGCTAATTCTGCTCCTTATAGTAATCTCTTAATTCATCCTATTCTTTTTATACCAATCACATTTGTAGCCAATCCATTTTCTTTTAGCACACTTTTAGCAATTCCATAAAAATCAAATATGATCATCATGTCCTTCTTTTACTCAAAGTTTTTCAATGATTCCCACTTCCCATTATCCTTAAGGAAAAAAAATCCACAACCTTCCAAAAATCAATCAGACCTTTGCTTAACTTCTGTCTCCTCTTCTCTTAGCACTCTGTATAAATCATGAGAACTATTTATACAGAAATATGGGAACAGATCTATTGAAGGAGCAGTCATCCATTCTTTGCAATGGCTTCCATTCTATTTAATGCCTTTATCTCCTACACATTCTTCAAAACTCAGACTACGCTTCCTCCTCAGGGGAAACTTTCCAAGGCTCCTCTCTCTCAGCCTAAGTTAGATAACCCACATTTGTTCTCCATAGCACTTACAGGAGACAGTTGGCCTTTGAACAGCATGAGTTTCAACTGCATGGGTCCACTTAAACACAAATTTTCTTCAATAAATATATTGGAAAATTTTGGAAATGTGCAACAATTTGAAAAAACTAACAGATGAACAGTATAGCCTAGAAATATAAAAACAATAAGAACAAGGTATGTCATGAATGCAAAAAATACGTGTGGATACTAGTCTACCATTTAAATACTAACATAAAATCTACACAAATCTATCATAAAGTTAAAATTTACGAAAACTTACTCACATAAACCTTAACAGATTGTAAAGGTGCCAAGTACGTGTTGCCATTTGAAATGGCGCCATTTACAATGGAGAGAAATGTAAACACACGTAAAGTATGAAATCATAACTGCATAAAATTAACTGTGTACATACTGTACTACTGTAATAATTTCATAGCCACCCCTGTTGCTATTACAGTGAGCTCAAGCATTGCAAGTATCTGCTTAAAACACCACGAGATGCTAATCACCTCAGTGTGAGCAGTTCATCTCTCCAGTAAATAGCATATAATAGTAAAAAATGATCTCTCAAGGTTCTCACACATTTTTGGTTGTGCTTAGTGTAACACTGTAAGCCTAGAATAACACCATGAAATGCCAGTGATGATGCTGGAAGTGCTCCCCAAAAGCAGAGAAAAGTTATGACATTACAAGAAAAAAGTTGAATTGCTTGACGTATAACATAGATTGAGGTCTGCAGCTGTGGTTACCCACCATTTTAAGATAAATGAATGGAGGGTAAGGACAATTATAAAAAAAGAAAAGGAAATCCATGAAGCCATTGCTGCGGCTACATTAGCAAGCTGAAAACCTTGCACTTTTTGCAAAGTACCTTTTTATCCTATATTGAAAATGCAGCTTTTATACAGGTACAGGATTACTATAAGAAAGACATACCTACAGACACTAATATGATTTGGGAAAAAAATGAAGTCACTGTATGACAACTTAAAGCAGAAGGAACGTGAAAGATCTAAAGCCAGAGAATTTAATGCCAGCAAAGGATGGTTTGATAATTTTACAAAAAGGCTTAGCTTTAAAAATGTCAAGATAACAGGAGTATTTGCTTCTGCTGACCAAGAGACAGCAGATAAGTTCCCAGATGCCATTTAGAAAATTGTTGAGGAGGAAAGATAGCTGCCTGAACAGGTTTTTTTAATTTTTACTTATTTTCTTTTTCTGAGACAGGGTCGCACTTCGTCACCCAAACTGGAATGCAGTGGTGCGATCATAGCCCACTGCAGCCCTGAACTCCTGGGTTCAAGCCATCCTCCTGCCTCAGCCTCCTGCACTTGGCTGATTTTTTTACTTTTTTGTAGAGATGAGGTCTTGCTATGTTGCCCAGGCTGGTCTTGAAATCCTGGCCTCAAGCAATCCTCTCACCTTGGCCTCCCAAAGTGCTGGCATTATAAGCATGAGCCACCATGCCCGGCTGAACAAGTTTTTAATGTATATGAAAGTATCCTATTCTGGAAAAAATGCCATAAAAGACATTTACCGGTAAGGAAGGGAAGAGAGCAACAGAATTAAGGAAGGATGGGATAAGCTGACTCTACTGTTTTGTGCAAATACAATCAAGTTTGTGATCAGGACTGCCCTTATCAATAAAGCTGCTAACTCCTGAGCCTTGATGGGAAAAGATAAACACCAGCTGCCAGTCTTCTGTTGTACAAGAAGTCCTAGAAAACGAGAACCCTTTTTCTGGATTGGTTCCATTGATGTTTTGAATATGAAGTCAGGAAGTCCCTTGCCAGTAGGGAACTGCCTTTTAAAGTTCTTCTGATACTGGACAATGCCCGGGGCCACCCAGAATCCCATGAATTCAACACTGAAGGCATTGAAGTAGTCTACTTGCCCCCAAATATAATGTCTCTAATTCAGCCTCTAGATCATGGGGACATAAGAACTTTTAAGACTCATTCCTCTTGGTACTCTATGGAAAGGATTATCAACGCTTTGGAAGAGAACCCCAAGAGAGAGGACATCATGAAAGTCTGGAAGGATTACATGACTGAAGATGTCATCCATCACTGTAACAGAAAAAACTGTGAAAGCCATGAAGCCTGAAACAATAAATTCCTGCTGGAGAAAACTGTCCAGATGTTGTGCATCTTCACAGGATTTATGACAGAACCAATCAAGGAAGTCATGAAAGAGATTGTGGATATGGCAAAAAAAAAAAAAAAAGTGGAGGAGAAGAGTTTCAAGATATGGATGTTGGAAAAATTCAAGAGCTAATAGCAAACACCAGAGGAATTAACAGAAGATGACCTGGTAGAGATGAGTGCTTCCAAACCAGTGCCAGATGATAAAGAAGAAGATGTAGAAAGAGCAGTGCCCAGAGGCAAATTGACATTAGACAATCTGGCAGAAGGGTTTTAATTATTCAAGATTGCTTTCGACTTCTTTTAGGACGTGGACTCTTTGATTAATATGATACGGCACTGAAACTAAAGCAAACATTGGAAGGATTGGTACTATATAGAGACATATTTAAAGAAATGAAAAAGACAGAAATTGATATGTACCTGTCTCTCCTGCCTCTCCTGAGACAGTAAGACCAATCCCTCCTCTTCCTACTTCTCCTCAGCTTACTCAGTGTGAAGAAGATAAGGATGAAGTCCTTTATGATGACCCACTTGCATTTAATAAATAGTAAATGTATATTCTTTTCCTTATGGCTTTCTAAAGATTTTCTTTCCTCTAGCTTGCTTTATTGTAAGAATATACTATACAGATCAGGCATGGTGACTCATGCTTGTAATCCTAACACTTTGGGAGGCTGAGAGGCTGAGGCAGGAGGATTGCTTGAGGCCAGGAGTTCGAGACCAGCCTTAGCAACATAGTGAGACTCCATCTCTACAAAAAATAGAAAAATTAGCCAGGCATGGTGGCGCACAACTGTTGTGCCAACTACTTGGGAGACTGAAGCAGCAGGATCGCTGAGCCCAGGGGTTGGAGGTTGCAGTGAGTTATGACGGCATCACTGTACCACTGCACTCCAGCCTGGCAGACACAGCAAGACCTTGTCTTCAAAAAAAACAAAACAAAAAAAGAATATAGTATATAATACTATATTTTAACATATGCATTAATCCTGCAGTCTCCAACCCCCAGGTGGCAAACTGGTACCAGTCCCTGGCCTGTTAGGAACCAGGCCCCACAGGCTCTACGTCTGCCTCCACCCCACTTCCCATGTCCATGGAAAACTGTCTTCCATGAAACCAGTCCCTGGTACCAAAATGGTTGGAGACCGCTGTGTTAATCAACTGTTTATGTTATTAATAAGGCTCTGGTCAAAAGTAGGCTCTTAGTAGTTAAGTAATGGGGCAATCAAAAGTTAGATGTGGATTTTTGACCTTGCAAGGGTTGGCATTACTAATCCCTCCACTGTTCAAGGGTCAAGTGTACTTTATTAGCTTATTTACCCATCCATCTCCCCAAACTGTGAAATCAAGGGGTACAGAGACTAAGTATTTTTTCTCCTGTAATCTGAGCTCTTAGCACACTTCCTGGAATTTAGTATGTACTCAATAAATAACTGTTTAATTAATTAATGGCACACTTAAACATATACCCTTTACATCTTCTATTAATACTTCTTTCCAATGTTTTATATTCAACTCCACTATATGCTGGCACATTCAAGAATTCAGAATTATTTGGGAGCAAATGTTTTATCTTTGTGAAAAAAAAAAGACATTAATTTATTCTATAATAGTGTTATACCAGAGATATGTCCTCATTTCATGAATGCTTTGGTGTGTATACAGGTCATGCTTCCTGAATATAGTCAAAGTTGGAAAATAATTCTTCAGTTCCAGTAATGAGACAAAGTATCACTACCATCACCTTGAGACAACTAAAGGATTAAGTAAATACAGTAGGAAATGAGAATATTTAGCAAAGAAGCCTATAAAAATAAATTATGCCATTATGTTAAATGAAATAAGCCAGGAACTAAAAGACAAATATTGCATGATCTCACTCACAGGTGAAATCTAAAACAGTTGATCTCACAGAAGTAGAGAGTATAATGATGGTTACCAAAGGCTGGAGTGGTTAGGTGGAAGGTAGGCATAAAGAGATGTTAGTCAAAGGATGTATAATTCCAGTTAGATAGGAGGAATAAATTTCAAGAATCTAACGGTATAGCATGAATTTATAGCAAGATAACTATAGTTAATGACAATATATATTCTTAAAAATTGTAGTGAGTGGATGTTATGTGCTCTTACCACAAAAAACGATAATTATGTGAGATAATACATTGTTAATTAGCTAGATTTAACCATTTCACAATGTATATACACTTTAAAACATCATGTTGTACATAATAAAAACATTATCTGTTTAAAAAGTTATAATTATATTTAGTATTTCAAAGTTTTCAGGACATTAAAAATATTCAAGAAGTTTCTATTTGATATTGGACAGCTTATCACTTTTTGTTTTGGTCTCCCTAGTGCTTATTTACTACAGGACAAAATTAGCACATACAATTTAAAGTATTCATATTAAGTCCTATTGTTGTTTTCTATCCGTTAATCTTATCTCCCTCAGATGAGATCATTTTTATTAGTGTAAGACTAAAATGAAAAGATTAGGTCTACGAAGACAGTAATCACTCAACAGCTATTTATTGAGTAATTTAAAGATTTAACATGAAAGCAACCTTGATCAAAGCTTCCCAGTTGATACATTGTTAAATAGTAAGGTTTTTTTCTCTGAACATGGTTCTTTAAAAAAAAATTTTTTTTTAATCCTCCAAAAATGAAAAAGTCCAGTCACTATTTAACAATACTAATTTAAATTCATCAAACTGAATCAGTCGAAAACTTTCAACAGGTCACTGAAACTTAAAAAACAATTCAATGGCAAGAATTTCAATGAGGTTTGCATGTATTTAAAAGGTATCATAGACTACTGTCGAAGTCAATAACCTAGTAGGGCCGAAATGATTTGGGAGTCCTTTTCAGTTTAGACATTTGTCAATCATGAATGCCTTCAAAAATCACTTACCACCCATCCCCCTCAGCTCAGTTTTGAGAAAATTTTTGAATCCAAAAACACAGCTCGAAATTACACGTTTTTTCCGCACGCATAATTCATATCCTAGTAAGAAAGCTCTCGATTCAGAGTTCACAAATTTAAAAAAGTACATACACACCTAATTCTTCTTATCCGTTTTTGGAGGAAAGAAACCTAAATTGTTTTGTTATTTGCAGCTGCTTGAACAGCAAACGACAATTAAATGTGTGAACAAGGTTGTCAAAGTAACACTTGTCATTCACACAGCTTAGGAAAAGATGTTCCAAGACTTTCAGAAGCACTAATTAAAATCAAGGAAAGTTTCTCACCGGGACTTGTCAGAGAGGTATATTTTGTCAGCGGAAAACCAAATCGCCTCAAAGATTAAAGAGTTTTCACTGTAAGGTCTAAATCCAACCCACTTACCACTAGGCACTAACGAACTAAGCCCCAACGCTGAGCAAGCAACTCACTAAGGTAACACTTCCAATCCTTTCCATATAACACAAAATTCAGAAAAGGACTTCATTAGGAAGGCGGAGAGAATTTTCTCTCATAAACCAGAAGAGGAAGGAGCAGGGAAGAAGTATCTCTCTCTACTATCTATGGAGCGAAGGAAGGTGCCAGCTCCCGCTAGCAATTGTTTGATAAGCCCTTAGGGCTTATCACTTCACCAGCCTTATCTTTAACTCAACGAGCACGAAGGCACTCAAAGCAAGAAGAACATTAAATGATTCTACCCACCTCTGGCCCCAAAGAAACCCGGAAGACCCTCACCCAGGACTCAGGTGGCCCTTTCTCACCTGGGGCCTGCGGAAGTCGGCCGTCCCTCCGTGAAGCTCACGTTTCAGCAATACGCCATGCGATTGGTTGACTCGGAGGAACGTCTCAGTTCCATTGGCTACAAGAGCCGCGGTAGGGGTGAGGAGGCGGGAGTTTGGGGCTGGCCCCGACTGGCCGGCTGTTCGAGTTCCCAGAGTTCCTATTGGGTCAACACGGGAGGCTCCAAGATGGCGGCAGCGGCAACCTGCGGCACTGGCGCCGGGAGTAGTGCTTGTATGGCATCGGCAGCCAGCAAGAGCAACGTCACCAGTTTCCAGAGGAGGGGTCCGAGAGCTAGCGGGACCGACAGCGGCGGCCCTCGACTGGTGTCCATTGCGGGCACGCGACCGTCGGTGCGGAATGGACAGCTGCTGGTATCAACCGGGCTTCCAGCCCTGGACCAGCTCTTAGGTCGGTTCAGAACAGAAAACTGGGCTCAACAGAGGGAAAACTTAGGGAGGGGACCTGTCGGGGAGCCACTGTAACCCCACTTCTCTCTCTGACCCCTAAGCTTTAGTGTGGAGAGAATAGCCTGATCTGATAGAGATGGAGGGGAGGAGGATTTTTATAGAGACTTCTAAGTGTTCTTAACTAAACATGCTTTAATGCCTCCACTTTGTGTTCTCGTTCCCTGTGCCCACCAGCCCCTTTCTAGATTGCAGCGTGGTCCGTACATGCTTTTTACCCTGAAATATTTCCTAGTCAAGAGAAAGCATTAATATATGGAGACGGTTTGACTCTCATTTAGGATGACCTCCTGGTCCCCGAGTACACCCTTCTGCCAACCTCAGGTAGCTCACGGTTTGGACTAACGTACAAAAGTTTTTATCATTGTGACAGAGAGACAGCCTTCGTTAGAAAATATTGAAAAAAAGTTATTTCCCCTCTCTCACCTCCAAACTGCTTACCTCCTGGTTCTAAATCTTAAACCTTATTGGCTTTAAGAATGGGGATGTTAAAGGTTTATGTTGACTCAGAGTAGTTAGAGCCTGTCGTTGATTTTTAGGCAATCATACCCATATCTGCATTAAATCTGTGTGTATATATTTTTGTTAATTTCTTATATATGCATTTTGCTTCCCAGAGTTGATTGCTGCTACATTCCAAACGACATCTTTAAATCTAATTCACATTTTAACAAGAACAAGAAATCTAGTTCTTAGGCTTTCTTTCCAAGAAGCCTGCTGAAGAATATGCTTGTTTTATGACTGTTAAATTGAGGGGGTTGACTAGATTGGTGGGACAGATCTACTGTCTATAAAGCTTGTAGATTAATTTCTATTTGAATGCTGCTTCATTTTAAAACAGTCTATGTTTTATAACTTTTTTCATAGGGTGTGATGTGTATGTCTGTTAAGTCTTGTACACTTTCATAAAATATTGCAAATGCCATTTCTTGTTCTTGTACTTCACTTGAAATTTTCTCTCATTTTCTCCCCAAAGTAGGCTTTTCAAATAGATTTACTGCAGGGTAAAGTAACAAGGCAAGAAACCTATGAGAAAGAATATGGCTTCTTATTTATAATTCTGTTATTTCTTAACTGGATCCTGGCTATTTCTACATGTTTAAGTGTTTTCACTTAATTGTTTTGAGTCTGTTGTCCTCTTGAGTTACATGGTAGTAGAAACAGAAATGATTCAAAATATCTATTTACCAAATATTTATTTCACCATTTTTCCCTTGTGAACTTCACTTGGTGTCCCCCTGTTTGAACTTAAAGCTTGGAAGCCATTTCTAGTTCTTATATATCTATGTTTTTAATTCAGTGGGAATTGAATCCACTTTATTAAAACTACCCAAACAAAAAAGTTACATTTCTGGCATTGTGTCTTCAGTTCCTCATTAGAATAACAAAATGTGCCTAACACAGTTCCTGGCACTTAGTAGGTTCTCAATAAATTCTTGATTAAAAGAAAAATATTAAAAAAATGAGGCAAGAGATAATGGAACATGTAGGACAGAGTTGCATGTTTGAACTTTAAAAATAGACTCAGAAATTTAAGTGATATGAACAGTCACAAAACTAATGACCATGAGAGCTGATCTTTGGCTCTAAATTTAGTGTTCTCTGCACTGTGCTACAGCTATAGCTGTCTCAAATTTTTGAGACCTCTTCAGGGGTCGCTGACCATTTATTGAACCTAAGATTAATGATTTAACTATAGTCTGTTAAAGCACTCACCAAAGAGAGAAGCCAAGGCACCTACATGTGTTTCTACAGAGATATAAACTTGAACAGTAATTTTTAAATTTTCCGTATTTGCTTGGAGGGTGGGGGACTCTAGTGCTATATTTGTAACAAGCTTATGCTAAAAATTAGTGTTTATTAAGATGATTGAAATGGTATCAGTTGAATAATTTGAAATATTTTGAAACATATTTGGCATGTATGCAATTCTTAAAGTACATAGAAGTTGAATTTCTTATAATAGGAGTTACTACATTTTGAATAGTAAATATGTCCAGAAGTATTTTAGTTGTTAGCTTCTTAATGACATTTTTGTGTTTTGATTTTTTTTTTTTTGGTATGGTCCTGTGGAGCAAATACTTTACATTTTTTTTCCATTAAAGCATTTAAAATTGAAACATTTGACTGCTAATGTATATAAATATAAGCAATTCAGACTATATTATTACTCTAAAATGTTATTTGACTCAAATTATGACAACCCTAATATGACCATATTGTAACAAAAGTAATAATTTTGTAGAATGTTACTGTATCAGAATAATATGATTGTTACCTAAATATATTATGTAGCTACTGTGTAACAAGTAAAGATTGTATTATAATCTCTATTTAGTGCAGTGACATTTTACTACTGCCACTGTGACATCAGAAAGGCATCATACAGGCTAATTGAATGTTAAACATTTGATGATAGCTAATATTTCCATTGCTTACTCCAAAGTATTTTATAAATTTGAAAATTCCCAATATCTGCATATTTCAAACATGATCTGATCATATTATTTAATAAATATTTTTATTCTGACAACCTAATTTTATTGCTAGATATTAATATACATTTTCCAAGTTAGCTACACTTAAATGTTTTAAATTCTTAGATTTCCTAACCTGTGTTCTCAACCCTGCCCTTCTAGGACATTTTTGTTGTTAGTTGAGGAGAGAATTTCTTTTTTATTCCCATGAGATATTAGGTATAGTCCATCTTAGGGACTGTAAATCTAACCTAGGAGAATTATCCCCAGCCTCATCCTCCAATAAGTTGCTGAAGGAAGGGTGACTTTGCAGGTTTAACTGGCTTAACCTCTGTGCTGTTCAGAACTTATTAAATTTTGACAGGAATGTCAGATAGGGATTTAGGATAAGTAATAGTCTAGGAAAAGTACCCTAAAAGAAGCTTGATGGTTGCTGCCATTTTCAACACTGATGTCAAAAAGTAAATACTGGTGGGCTTGTTTCCTTTGCTCTACTATATCTTAACCTGTAGTGAGCTATATTGACCTTGGACCATATATTTAACACAATCTTGGTTATGATCTTTTAGCAACTAATACAGTTAGCTGTACCTTTAAGGAAAATACAATCAGTTCCTTTGTATTGCTATGTAAAATTGCTTCATGTGATTTAATTTACAGAACCATTATCACTGTTCATAGCTTTATTTTGATTCCCATATTTGCCAAGCCAATATTTGCTGTCAAATCAGGAGTCGTCAAGATGTTTCATAACTCTTAAGGAAGAAAAAGTAGACTCATTAACAAAATAACTGCCACTTAATTTGAGGTATGGCATTAATTAAGTAAAGATATTGCTATGAACCAAGGAAAGGATATAAATTTGTTTTTCACATTGCATTTTCCCCAAAATACCTTTCTATAATTTTAAGCAAAGTTATTTTTCTATACAGAGCTCTGGAGAGGACTGGTATAAATTGCTGTTATCTTTCCTGACTTATTTCTATTCCCTTTTACTTGCTTTAACTTTGAAAAAGGGAGATGCACTTGTTGAAAAATAAGGTGTCAATTTGGGCCTTCATATTCTAGTGTATTAATTTGACCTCATTATGTAAAATTTATAGTTTAATTAAAAGTTTGTATTGGGGAGTACGTGAGGGTTGATTTTCACCCTTTAAAATACTACTGATATCGTTTACTACCCACATGGATTGAAACAACAACAAAAGCCCTTTCTTTCATCTTGCAATTTAAAAAATCATAAGATAAGAAGATCTTAGGCCAGGCATGGTGACTGTAATCCCAGTACTTTGGGAGGCCGAGGCAGGAGGATTGCTTGAGGCCAAGAGTCCAAGACCAACCTGGGCGACATAGTGAGAGACACTGTCTCTACAAAAAAATTAAAACTTAGTTGGGCGTGGTGGCATGCTCCTGTAGTTCTAGCTACTCAGGAGGCTGAGGTGGGAGGATTGCTTGAGCCCAGGAGTTCAAAGTTACAATGAGCTATGATTGTACCACTTCACTCCAGCCTAGGCAACACAGGGAGAACTTATCTCTAAAAAAACAAAGATCTTGATACTCAATCACAAGATCTTAAATTTTCCGATTTTTTTAGCATTAAATTTTTTTTATGGTTTTAAGACAAAATGTTTTATTTTTAAAAGATGTAAAATCTTGAAATTAGTACTTTATGAAATTTGCAAACTATCTTCAACCATTCAAACTCATGTATTTTTATGTGTACCTGAAATACTTCATTTGTATTTTTAGTATTTCTTGATGGGGCCATGGCTACAGACATATTTGAACTTTAGTTTAAAATATAGCTAGAACTTCTGTTTATCTAGTGAGGTTTATCAAAATACCTTATATAAAGATATTTTGGCTAGGTGTGGTGGCCCACGCCTGTAATACTAGCACATTGGGAGGCCAAAGTGGGAGAATATCTTGAGGCCAGGAGTTCAAGACCAGCCTGAGCAAGAGCGAGACCCCCATCTCTACAAAAAACAGAAAAATTAACTAGGCATGGTGGCAAGTGCCTGTAGTTCCAGCTGTTTGGGAGGCTGAGGCAGGAGGATTGCTTAACCCCAGGAGTTTGAGGTTGCAGTGAGCTGTGATGATGCCACTGCACTCTAACCCAGGTGACAGAGTGAGACCCTGTCTCAGAAAAAAATATTTTGCAGAAATGCTGTGAAGTCTTGTCTCACTAAAATCAAGTTTGGAAGAATAAAGGAACTTTGCCGCTATTGGTGTGTGTATATATGTGTAGGTCAAATCATTTCACTTAATATACATAGAATAAAAGCTTGATTTAAAAAACTTTAAATTAGTTGATAAGTTTAATAAGTTAGTATTAATAAGTTCATAAGGTGGGTTATATCTTATTCCCCATGACCAACTGCAAAATGCCCAACATTTGCTAATCTAAATTTGAATCTAGTGAATTTACATAATAGATGAGCTCATTAGGAAAAAAAAGAACTTCTTTTTGTAAGAGAAGTCTTATATGATATTTGGCTGCTAAAAGTCATTTTAATGTGTTCCCATTTTATGTTGTCTTAAGTAATGTTCAGATATTCCAAACATTAGAATTATAATGCACATGATATTTTAAAAATTTGCCCATGCTGACCTTGAACTCCTGGGCTCAAGTGATCCTCCTGCCTCAGCCTCTCTAGCAGCTGAGACTACAGGTGTGCACCATTGTGCCCAGCTAGATTTTAAAAATTTGAGTGATGTTTTATGAATTATCAGGAACAGAAAGTTATCTGGATCATTCTTACAAAAAACTACATTCTTAGCTTAGTCTGATTTGTATAATGCTTTACTTCACTAGTTCATCAAGGGGAAGTATTCTTACTAATTATTACTATTACGGTGATCACCATTTATCAAATAGCAATAACCTTTTAGAAGTTTATTGTAATCAGAAAACAATTGCTGGAATGGTAAGGTAGCTCTTAATGAGTACCTTTCTGGGCCAGACACCTATGCTAGGTATATCACTTCATTTAATTGGGAAACTATTTCTTGATCAGTTCTCATTGTCCCACTGTGAATGTTAAAAATCTTTACTTTTCTGTCTATTCCAGTGGAGGCCTTATATAAGTTCCTAATTTGAGGAGACATAAATGTAACTCAGGTGAGGTTAGGTAAGAAATCTAAATTCCCTGTATAGGAAATAGGTTAAAGTAAGAAAGGCAACTAACTTTTTTTATAATACCTGCTCTAGCCTAGATACTGCAATGTCTGTTGTGTGCTTACATTATTTCATCTCCTTATACCTACAGAGAATGGCTGTTATGTAATTAAATATTTTTGCATGTAAGGAAAAATAGGGAAGTAAGGAATTGGAAAGTATGATGTGAAATGTTCAGAATAGACAAAAAAGTTAGTAGTTTGTATGTGGCAAAAACTTTGAAATTAAACATTTAGTCTAATATTTTCCCAAAGCAAACTCTTTTGTTCTGTTTGGTTTTGTTTGCTCTCATGATAAAAATTTCAGTTTATGTTAATCTTTTTGTCTGACCAATAGTTGAAGTTTTCCTATTTGGTCTGGTATGGCTATAGGTGCTATAATGAAGGAACTTTTCTAAATATGAAATTAAAATATGTGTTCAGCCCTATAAATATATAAGCTTAAACATAGACATATTTAAATATACTGGGTTTTTTATTTCTTCTCTACCAGTTTGAAATGGTCTACATATTGTCATAAAATTGATTTGAAGTCTCACCATAAATCAGTTAGCATAAGTGTCATGTTGCATTTTATTCTGGGTTCATGTATGTTACCAGATTTCAAATTGTTTGAAACACAGCAGTTATGTTTGCTTATTTGCATGGCAAAAAATAAACACTATCAAAGGAACTTTTCATACTAAGTTTTGCTATATGACATCTGCCACTACAAATTTTTTTGAAGTTCTTTGTTGGTGTTCTAAGTGTTTCTTTCACAGTTTTGTACACTAAAACAAAAAACAAAACTATTAACATTGTCTTCTGTTGTTCAACAATTTTGAGTAGTTTCTTTTTTGATTAATTATATTAGTACTTTTTTTTTTTTTTTTGGAGACAGAGTCTCACTCTGTTGCCCCAGCTAGAGTGCGGTGTCATTGTCATCATAGCTCACTGCAACCTCAAACTCCTGGGCTCAAGCTATCCTGCTGCCTTAACCTCCTGAGTAGCTGCAGGCCACAACAACTGGCTAATTTTTTCTATTTTTAGTAGAGAGGAGGTCTTGCTTTAGTTCAGGCTGGTCCAGAACTCCTGACCCTTCCCCTTAGCCTCCCAGAATGGGAGCAATCCTCCCCCTTAGGCCTCCCAGAGTGGGAGGACTACAGGCAGGTCACCAGGCCTGGCCTAATTATACTTTAAGTACATCTATTCATTCTTTGATATGCATATTTTAATTTTTAAGTGAATCTGTTAGTGTTTGAGATATTAATCACAAATGGTAGCATTTTTACAAATGGGGTGAAGAACAAATTATCAGTAGTCAAATGTCTTTTTAGTGTAGTTCTAATTTTGTAAAACTTGATTTTTAATTGATTTTTAATGGTTCAGAAATTGAGGTATACGTTTCATGATTATATTACCCCAATTCACATATTTAAAGGAACATTTTCTAGTAATATTGGAAATGTATTTTATGATTATGCCCTTTCTTGTTTGAAATGACAAAAATGTTGTTAATTTTAAATTCTAAATTTGTTTAGAGCATGTCCAGATTTTGTATATATTATTCATAATAAAAAAATTACCTTTAATTATCAGTTCTTTCCTCAAAGGCTTACTAAATTTTGAGGATAAATATTAAATGGAATTTCTATCATAATAACCTTTCTTTTCTATGTTGTACTTTCATAGTAGTTAAGTTACTGTGAACATTTAGGTCTTGGCTATTGAGTTAATTTATTAACAAATGCTAAATATAACATTGGAGTGCTTAACCACAGTTATGTTGAATGCTGCATGGTTCTATCACAGGAGAAAGGACGATAGTACAGTATATTATGAGAGTAATTGTAATGTGTAGTGTGTAATTACATATAATATATAATTATTTCATAATAGCACCTTGAGCACAGTATTGCAAAGGTAATTAAAATGTTGTTTGCAACTGCAATTTTAAAGTTATTGAAGTACCTGTCCTTGTTAAAGCCTAACTTCTATGCTAAAAATAATGTGAATGGTAGATTAATTTTCTTCTTGGTTTTGTTTCATTTCCAGGTGGAGGTTTAGCTGTTGGAACAGTTCTTCTAATTGGTTAGTATAACATACATGCTTTGCACTTCCTGACCATAGTTTTCTGTTGTACATAATGATTTTGTGGATTTCCAGTTCTGAAATTAAATATTTAAGCTGTTAACTCTCTACAACAATTAAGGTAAATTGGAAATTGCCTTAAGTTCTGATTTAAATTCCAATGTTGATCTGAACTTGAAATAAATTTGGCAACTATATCTGAAAGTGTAGCTCTTATAATTTAAAAACGTGTGCAGTGCATTGTACTCCATTTTTTTAAAAAGACTAAAATTAATGTTAATTGATTTTTTTGGAGACTCAGTATTTAGAGCGAGATTATTGGGGTGATTAATTTGAGGAATTAATGTACTAAGTCCATTGTATATCACAGATATTATCATTTTTTTATTGAAAGAAGTAACAGACTAAAAAATCATATTTTTTCTTCATCTTTAAGGTGGCAAGAGTTCTTATTTAAATATATAAACCTATTTGCCCTCTTTTTTATTTAATAGTATAGATCACAGAATCTTAGAATCAAAATAAACCTTGGTGTAATGTTTAATACATATACTTGTAACATATCTATTGTTCTAGTTTTGTCTCTGGTATAATACAGATTGACTGAATCTACCTACTTTTTCACGACACCCTTAAAATATTTGAAAATACCTATTTTATCACCTCAAGTCTTCTCCAAACTAAATAGAAATCCTTTCTTAACCTAGTTTTTATGAGTTGGGTTTTCATTCTTCACTTTCCTGATTGTCCTCTTGATGCACCCTCTGCATTATCTCTTGACCCATGCCCAGAACTGAATACAACTTTCCACATTGCATATGACCTGTACTCAGTATACTGGGACTATACAATGTGATAATCTAGACAGAATTATTAGTACCAGGCACCAATAAAGGTTATGTTCATTGACTCCTCTTAAGGTAGCAAAAAAATATGGTACGTATTCTGGAAGAATTTGCCCCAGAAATGATTAAAATAAAAAATGGTGGTTCTTAAAATTTCGCCTGTATATAACATTTGTATAATAAATGATGCGCCATCTGGAAAATTCACAGGAGTTATATAGAATATCTTTTCCCCATCCATGCTGGATAATTGAAGAGTAATATTATTAGTGAGAGCTGCATTTCATTTGACTCTTACTATGGGTCATATATTGTGCAGAGTGTGTTACATATTTTTTCACTTGGTACAACAGCTTTGTGAAATGCTAAATGTAGTCCTTATTATCCCCCCCATTTTATACATGAGGAAATGAGGTTCAGAAGGGTGAAATAACTTTCCCAGTAGCCCATAGATAGCCAGAGAACCAGGATTTGAATTCTGGCATGACTCCAAAGCCTGTGTTTTTTTTATAACTGTTCTGTAGCTTTCTTAAATGTTTTATTTAATAGCCACAAACAGTAAAATAAGCTTGTACCCCTTTTTAGACCATTAAAGTTTTAAATAGTAAAGTAAAGCCCACATTCGTGGAAATTTTTCTTTTAATGAATTTTCAAATTTCTAAATGAAAGAGTCATTATTTAATTAATGTATAAGGAGGATAGAAGTTGCAGCACTGTAAAACTCCTTATTTCCCATGATCAGCATTTCTCCATTCCAGTCAGAAAGTTTTGTTTTTAAAATAGTAAAAAGACATATACGGACTGCTAATAACATCTCCAGTTATATACTATTTCTTAAAGATTGGTTTGTATAATTGTAGATTATTACTATTAAAAATGTACCACATGAATTTTTTAAAATCATGCTATTTAATCAGTACTATTTAAGGACTTTGAAGACAGAATTATTCCTAACAGTAGATATAAGAGGGAAAATAACCTGTGATCAAGGATTTCTGGAAATGGTAATCACAATTGCATTTTTAAAAATTTATCTTTCAGTAAATAAATAATAACTGAAGGTTTTATTAGAAAACATAATTTGAAGGTCTGGTATAAATAAATATATAAAATAGAAAAAGAAATGTAAAGAAAATTAGGTTGTTTCCACAGTTCCTCTTCTCCATCCCCAGAGAGAATAGTGTGCCCTGGATGTCCCACCTACATATTTCTACATAAGTAATATACATAAAGAGTATTCAGCACCTTGCTTTTTTCATTTAATACATCTTAGAGACCAATTCATGTGCATTTGTATAGATGTACCTCATTCTTGTTAACAATTGCATAGGATTTGATTGTATGGATGTGCCATAATTTATTGAAATAGTTCTCTATAGAAAAATTTATGTCAATTCTATTTTGCTATTACTAACAATGCTATTTTGCATAATCTTATATATGACATTTGCATACATATGTAAATATATGTAGTATAAATTCCAAGATACAGACTTGCTTGATTGAGGCATGTTAAATTTTGTTAGATATTATTAGATTGCCTTCCCAGGAGGTTATACTATCATATACTTAAATCAGCAGTTATAAGAATACCATTTTACCCTCATCTCACCCTTGACACCATTGTATATTAACAAACATTTTAATATTTAATAGTCCAAAGAGAGTAGATTAGCAGATAAGGAGTCTCTTCCTCTAGGTTCTCCACTTCTCTCCAATTCCCAAACCAATGTGACTTGTATGATGAATAAAATCTTCCTTAAGAAATGGAAAAATAGTTCCAAAATACAAACTAAATATGAGGATTTAAGATCAGTGGTTAGGAGCCTAGGGCATTACTATATTGCTTATCATTGAAGGAATATATTTTTAATACAGAAGTAAGAGAAATTAAAGCATGAAGATAATTGCCAGCTTTTTAACCATTTTCTCATGAAATAGATTATTAATTTACTAAGGTCATTGTGTATGTGAGCGTGTACCTGTCCGTGAGTGTGGGCTTTCAGAGTAGTGTATTTGCAGTTTCAGTAGCAAATACTAATGAGCACTGCCAGAAAAACCCAGAGTAAGTCTACTTTAGACCTTCTGAATAGAGCAAAATAAATAAATAGGAATACATGAAAGTCCATTCTCTGAGGAATAAATTGAAGAACTAAGGGACTCCTATGTGTACTTTAAAAATCAAAGGTAGTTATCAAGTAAAAAAAAAATCAAAGATTTTTCTTAAAACGTGTAATTCTTAAGTACTGGTATAGTATTAGTATTATTATCAATTGTCTTTGGGATGTTTTATTTAAATTGCTTTCTGACAGTCTGGTATATGGGTAAATTTGGGACACCTTAAAAGTAATAGCATAAATATCTAGAGTTTACATGGTCTACATAAAGGATCATGATCTAATTGCAAAGAGATTGAGCATTAAACAGATTTAATAGAAGTTGCCAGTAATTAAAATACAAGTTATGTAGCATTTATGAATATATTATTTTTAATGTAATCTCTTACATTAATAATACAGTTTAGCTTTATAAGTGGAAGATAAATGATATGCTGTTGAACAATTAATTACATTTAAATATGAGTATGCTTTTTTTGTTCTTTGTTTTTTAGAAACAAGGTCCTACTCTGCTGCCAGGCTACAGTGCAGTAGCCCAATCATAGCTCACTGCAGCCTTAAACTCAATTGATATTTTTTTGTAGAGACGGAGTCTCACTATGTTGCCCAGTCTGTTCTCAAACTCCTGGGCTAGAGAGATCCTCCCACCATAGCCTCCCAAAGTTCTGGGATTACAGATGTGAGCCACAGCACCTGGCCATACTTTTGTATTAATTATCTATTTCTGTATAACAATATTAACACAAATTTAGCACCTTAAAAACATATTTATTATCTCGTAATTTTTACCGGTTAGGAGTCCAGGCACAACTTAGCTGGGTCCTCAGCAAGCCTGCAGTAAAGGTATGAGGCAGGGCTGGGTTCTCATCTGAAGGTTTGGCAAGAGAAGGATCTACTTTCAAGTTCACATGGTTGGTGGCAGCGTTTATTTCCTTCCGGGCTGTCAGCCAGAGGCAGCCCTCTCCATAGGGCAGCTCACAGCATGGCTTCTTATTTTTTCAAAACCAGCAATGGAGACTGTCTCTCAGCAAGATATATGTTACAGTCTTATGTACAAAAGTGACATCCTATCACCTTTAATCTCTTGGTTAAAAGCAAGTCACAGGTTCTGCTGCACTCAAGGGGAGGGGATTACACAAAGGCATGAGTACCAGGAGACAGGAATCCTAAGGATTACATAAGAATGTTTCTGCTACACTTTTCATAATTTTAATTTATTATTTCCTATAATAGCAAAAAACTAAGCACTCTCAAGTATCCTCTCCCAGGATATTATAGTATTAGTATTCTTGTCCATTGTCTTCAACCTTTTTGAATTTGCTGAGC